>NC_034438.1:1343797-1454858 GCF_002078875.1 Numida meleagris
GGGGAGGGTGCGGCAAGGGGGGAGTGTAGGGGGGGGAGGGCACAGCGGCCCTTGCATCATTGCACATTGCTCTGTTTTTTGGGGGCAGGGGCATGGGGAAAAACACACTCCCGGGGGTGTTTCTTGCTGCACTCTCCTTGGGACACCCTCCTTTTGGGGCCATGAGCCCCCATGGCTGTCAGCAGTGGGCCCCTCCAGTGACTGCAGAGCTCTGTTCCTCGCTGGCACCAAAATGAGGAAATGAGCAGTGTGCGGCTGCGGCGCTGGAGCTGCATTTTGTTGTTGGTTTTTTTGTTTTTTTTTTTGGTTTTGTTTTTGATTAACAAAAACGCCCGTGCTGGGGGACCAGCAAGAAGCATAGGAGAAAAACACAGAAAATACTGAAAACAGCGACGTTAAGGCTTGGGGTGGGGTGTGTGGAGGGGTTGCTGCTGTGTTGCCCCCATGCATTCCTGCAGCCTGGTTGGATTTGGGTATTTTTTTTTAAAGTGCAATTATGGAGATGAATGGTTCCCAGGTCCCAACACGCCTGCGAGGGCCGGGAGGGATTGCAGAGCAGCACCGAGCGCGGATGCTGCATTGAGGAAAAGGGGTTTGGTGCTGCTCAGCACCCGTGGCCCCTTCCCCCCATGTCGTAACCACTCTTCAGAGGAAGGAGTGGAGATAAGGGCAAAGGGAACTGAGTTTTGGGTGGCTTTCATGGCTTTTGGGGCCGTTTTTCTTAACAGCACACAGCTTCCGGCCTCCACACTGCTGCCATCCTCTAGGCCTTGGCCTGGCCTATGAAAGCCCCAGAATTGGACAGCTGAGTCCTGGGGGTGGTGTCCTGTGAGCTGCTTTGGGAACTGCATCTTGTTTTATCCCCCTGGCTGTGCACAATGGATGGTGACTTGTTCATGGAGATGGGTGGTAGGGTGTTTAGTTCTACTCGTCGTCGGCTTGGTGGTCATCAAGTTATCACAGGATGGTGGAACCACAGAATGGGGACCTTAAAGGTCATAGAACAGAAGAATGGTTGGGTTGGAAGGTCATAGAACAGAAGAATGGTTGGGTTCTGTGACCTTGAAGATCACAGAACCATGGAACAGTTGGGTTGGAAGGGACATCAGAGATTACAGACGGATTGGGCTGGGCTGGAAGGGACCTTGAAGACCCCCACATTCCAACCCCTTGCCATGCATAGCACCATTTCCCACCAGACCAGGTTGTCCAGGGCCCCATCCAGCCTGGCCATGGGCACCTCCAGGGTACTGTGGGTGTCAGGGTGTGTGTGGAGAGCATTGTGAAGAGGTGGAACTCATGACATTGCATCGCTTTTGGATCACAATTCCCCCACAGTCCTCAATTTCTCCTTCCTTTTTGTCTCGTTCTGTAGATTCCCAAGTTCTTCAGGAGACAGGGGATAACTCACACTGGTGCGTGGTGGCATACTGGGAAGAGAAGACGCGCGTGGGTCGGCTGTACTCTGTCCAAGAGCCCTCCCTGGATATCTTCTATGATCTACCTCAGGGGAACGGCTTCTGCCTCGGGCAGCTCAACTCGGACAACAGAAGCCAGCTGGTGCAGAAGGTGCGCAGCAAGATCGGGTACGGCATCCAGCTCACCAAGGAGGTGGACGGCGTGTGGGTCTACAACCGCAGCAGCTACCCCATCTTCATCAAGTCGGCCACACTGGACAACCCCGACTCCAGGACGTTGCTGGTGCACAAAGTGTTCCCGGGTTTTTCCATCAAGGCTTTCGACTACGAGAAGGCGTACAGCCTGCAGAGGCCGAACGACCACGAGTTCATGCAGCAACCATGGACTGGATTTACCGTGCAGATCAGCTTTGTGAAGGGCTGGGGCCAGTGCTACACCAGGCAGTTCATCAGCAGCTGCCCGTGCTGGTTAGAGGTTATTTTTAATAACCGATGACGCGAGACGGAGCGGACTCATGACATTTATACTACTTTGCTGCTATTACTTCCTTCTGAGTGCTTGCTTTTCATGCAACCTTCTTGTTTTTGTTTCGTTTTGTTCGTTGTTTTTTTTTTTTTTTCCCCGTTTTGAGAAATAGCTTATGGAAAGATTTTCGCCTGGGTATTTTGATAAATAGATCTATTTTTTAAAAGTGAGAACGACCAATAACTCGAGAGAAAGGCGTGCAGGGCGGGGGCAGATCACATATGGTAATCATTTCCCACTTCCAAAAGAATTATCCTATGTGATGGATGGGTTGGGAGCCACTTGCTCTTGGGTAGCGTGCGGGGATCCCTGTATTTTTCACGCACCCCAGTCACAATGCTGGTGGCACCAACCAGCACCCCTCCCCAGCGGTGCTAACCCAATGAGGCCCCACCAATGGCACACAAACTTCCCGCCAGGTCTTACCCCACCCGTGTTGTTTTTGCCATTGAATTTTGTCATTGGGTCGTCGTCGTCGTCGCTGCTGGGTTCACGTCTTGTCCCCGTGTCCATCCTGTCCATCCGCCCATCTTTCCACAGCGTTTTTTATCATCATGGATTGATACAAGAGGAGAAAATGACAACGAAGGAACCGTGCATGGCCTGTGCTTTGCAATTGGAGCTGAGCCGAGATGTGACATGAGCCTAGAAAAAAAACAAACAAAAAAAAACACAAAGCAAAACAAAACAAAAACAAAAATAAATGGGGAAAAAAAGTGTTGAGGATAGTTGGTCTGTTGGAACCTGTTGGATCAGGTTATCCCAGTACCATCGTATCTGGAGACGCTGTTGTGCTTTCATTTCTTCTTGAATTCATACACACGTATGATACTTTTACACTGTTCTTAGCTCAATGAGCATGTTTAGACCTTAACATAAGCTATTTTTCTAAATACAAAGGTTTAAATGAACAAGAGAGCATTCTCATCAGAACTTTGGCAACGTAGTGCTTTGGAAAGAAAACACACAAAAAAAGGACTCCTTAAAAAAAACCCTGAGATTTATTAAAGAAAAAAAGTGTATTTTATGTTATATATAAATATATTATTACTTGTAAATACAAAGACGTTTTATAAGCATCATTATTTATGTATTGTGCAATGTGTATAAACGAGAAAAATAAGAAAAGATGCACTTTGCTTTAATATAAATGCAAATAACAAATGCCAAATTAAAAAAAAAAAAAAAAGAAGACGAGATCGGTGTTTTTTTCTATGGGTGTCCTCATCCGGATGAATGTTTTTTTTTTTTTTCTAAAGGAGTTTATGTTCCATGAAAAAAATAAAAATGTACACTTGACCCACGGTGCGGAGTGGCTTTGTTAGAGGTGGGGAGGAGCAGCAGGAGGGGTATTCCTGTTGCTTGTCATTTCAGATTGAGCATACTCCCATGGCAGCAGCCCAGTGTTCATCTTCTACCGTCCTGTCCCTAGATTACAGTGGCGTTCACGCCAGCGTGTCACCTGGGTTGCTCGCAGGTCCATAGCTTTGACTGGTGCTCTGCGTCGTGCCAGTGTGTCCTCGTCAGGAGAGAAGTCGCTTTAGCTGACTGAGCTCCTATGTTTGGGGAAGGCAAACCTTTCTCAGTGGGAACCACCAGCCCTGTGGAGCCTGCAGGCTTTGGAGAGGTGCAGCATCCGTGTCTTGAACCCTCCTGGCCTTCACATGGTGAACAGGCGTGGTAGTGGGTGAGTCTTAGCATCCAGAAGAGGTTCACCCAGCACTGCGCCTTTCTGTTCAACATTCCCTACCCAAAGGGATTTATTGAGATACAGTATTTGGTCTGCTCTGAATGGACTGTGCCTTCAGCTGGATTCCCCTCACTGAGCCCATGAACCAACCAGTTTCAAAATGGCTTTGGATCATGTGTGGTGGATGTACCCACCTGTCTTGCTTGGTGTGCCCTAGAGATGCCCGAGAGGGCAGACATTGGTGTGTCCTCATCTATGGTGCAATTTGCCTCATTTCCATTCTGTGCCGAATTCAAGCAGACTTGAAATAACTCAATAACTTCATCACTCCATGGTCTAGTGGTCAAACTAGTAACAATTTGTGCTGGAGGCTCAAGAAGGAATGCTCTGGCCCATTCCATGGTACCCCCCACCAAAGGCCCCAGAGATGGATGAAGTGGACAACATCATTGCAAAACTCTCATCTCCAAGTTTTTGTAGCATCTACCAGCAGGAGCATGACTGTGCAGGCAGCAGGTTGAGGTGTCCTCATGGGCATAGTGCTGGTGAGCTGTGACTGCTCATCAGGAGCAGCAAGGGCCTGCTTTGGTTGGGAAATCCTCTGCACATCCCATTTTGCACGTTGTCCTGTGCAGCTACCTCTTGCAGGAGATGTGCTGCTGAGCTGGCTGGATTGTTGGTTGGGTCTTTGGTTGGGCTTTTGGTTGGATCTTTGGTTGGACTTTTGGTTGGGTCTTTGGTTGGACTTTTGGTTGGATCTTTGGTTGGAACTTTGGACCTTTGGTTGGACATGGCTTGCCAGGTTGGATGTCGTGGTGCTGGAGAATGAACTGAAACACCTCAAAGAACACTTGATTTTATGGGGCCTCTGCTTACATTTGTCTGTCAAAATAAAAGACCAGGCATTACTGTTTGCCATCTGAAGGCTGGGAAATAATCAGCAAAACTATAGCTTTTCAGTACTTAGGCAGCTTGGGTTAAAATGTTCCAGACTTTGCCTCCTGCTGAGCTAATTTTAGTCCTATTTCAGTGAAAAAAAAAATAGAAAAAAAAAAAAATAGCATGCCAGAAGGCTGCTGAGCACCAGCTCATCTGCATTCCCATTTGCTCAGCTCTAGGGCTGGGAGATGCAAAGGGAGACAGGGTTGTCCAGCCCCTCGGTAGCTCCTTGCCAGCAGTGCCATGTCCTTCTTGCTAAAGGACACTTCATTCAGGCACGTCCCCTAGGAATGAGTCCCCCAGTTCCTTGGACATCCATGTCCACTGTCTGACAATGTGGTGGTGGCCCCAGACCTCGTATCATCGTGCTCTGTGCAGCTTAGCTGCGGTTCCCACTCCTTCAAAATCACCTTACTCAAAGCTCCTGTGCTTAAGAGGCTCAGACAGGAGCTGGCTGAGACAGTCTCCAGTCCTGATCTCCCTCCCCCCCTCCAGAAAAGGATTTATCTGGAAATTTGGGATGGCTGAAATCAGCTCTGGTGGGCTATAATCTTGCTCTGCACCGTGGCTCCAGCTTAACTGGCATTAAAATCTCCTAATGATACCCTGCACCACCGTAAATTACAACACGATTGCGCCTTTTTTCCCAGTGTTGCCAAGTGGTAATTAAAGAGTGCAATAAAGAAGGGTCAAAGCACGTTGCTTTCCGCTGATATATCATATGTGGAATCTGCTCAAACTGTCAACTGCTGATGAAAGATGGTGCCTGCGATGGGCACTTCAAGAGACAAGAGGGAGAACTCCACCATCTTGAGACCATCGGAGCAAGTGGTTTCCATGGAGGAGAGCCATGATCCCTGTTTTACTTGGGTGGTGCTCTGTATGGGACTCATTCCTCATCCTCCCTGAGGACCCCAAGGAATTGGTGGGCTCTTGTCTCACAGGTTCTTAACAAGTCCATTGGGTGAAGGGGCCCATGGAGTCAGCACTGGGTGAAGGGACCCATGGAGTCATCTGTTGGGTGAAGGGACTCATGGAGCCATCATGATGATGGTTATGGGATGATGGCTCCACACCATTCAAAGAACTTGGGAAAGTGTTTGCTTTGCCCTCAGTCTGAAGGTATCTTGGCCACATCTATGTGTGTATGCACACCTGGGCCTGCAAGAAAGCAAAAGTGGGGAAGAACTGGCTTGAGGTGAATTAATAAAAAAAACATCTGCACGTGGAAACAGCATTTTCATTTTTTATTTTATTTTTTATTTTATTTTCCCAACGTATTTAAAAGTCTGTCCTGATTGGAGATAAGGTATCAGGTTGGGGACAGACCCTTCGTGCCACCAGGCCTTGTGGTGCCTGAGCTAGGATGAATTTAGTCCCAGATACTCCCTGCAGCTGGCCAGATGAGAACACCAATCCAAATGTGCTCAAAATGTGGGGAAAATTGGAAAATCTCATTCCAGCCTCAAAGGTACCTGTCTTGCTCAAAGCACCCTACAAAATAAAGGACCAGGAGAGCCACAGATCCTATCACTTGACCAGTGAAGGGATGTAACGCATGGACATAACCCACAGACGTAACCCATGGATATAACACACCTCATGGGGCTCATCAGCTCACTTCAAAGCCAATGTCCTGGGATGAATGGGTCAGAAAACAACCTTGGCCTCCCATCAGCAAGGCAAACTGAGGGTGAGAGCTTGGAAAAGGTAGAAAACAGAAAAGAGCCCCACTGCAACCAGGTGCCCATTGAAGGAGAGAAGAAACCTGGTGTCAAGGCATTCTCTGGAGCATGGTTGACAATAAGGGAGTCCAAATTTCTTGATCACAATGGGAGGGAGGCAGCACTGTGTGGACAGAGTTCATGGGTGTGGGGCTGTGGTCAGTGGGTCCTTGGGTTCTGCTGCAGATCCAAAGGGCACAAAGCATTGGTGCAATGAACCTGAGCCTCTGGAGGAGCTTTGTGATGGATGTTTTGCACTGTCAGCCCTGCTGCTCCTGCTCCAAAGCTCGGGGAGGGGGGGGTCACACCAAGTTCAGGAGGTGAATTTTTCACCTGAGGCATATCCTTGTTGCAGGAAGGCAGAGCTCCAGATTGGGATCTGCTTTGTTAGGGGAAACCCATCTCCTGATACAGCGCTGGTCCTGGCTTGGGGAACTGCGGGAAACACCAACCCACGTTCACCAGACAGTGCTCATAGAATCACAGCATGGGTGGCTTGGAAGGGACCTCAGAGCCCACCCAGCCCCACCCCCTGCCACGGGCTGGTTGCCCCCCACCAGGTCAGGCTGCCAAAGCACCGCTGATGAGCTCAGGCACAGGCAGAGGCTGTCAGCATGGTGCTGGTACTCACAGCCTGGCACTTCCCTTCTGTTCTCAGCATCGCTGGGGCTGCAGAAACCCCTCTGCTGCTCCTGGTCTTTCTGAACAGGGTCTCAGAGTCCAGTGGTGTGCTGGGAGGCGTGGGGGGCTCACGGCATCTCCCACCATCCTGAACATCACCTCCTACGTCCCTACACCACAGGATCATGGAATTGTTGGGGTCAGAGGGGACCACTCAGATCACCCATAAGTGAACACCCATTGCAGCTGTTACTCTCCATCACACTCTCATCCCAGTGTCTCAATATCAGTGCTGTATCCATCAGTGGATGCGTGCTCAGAGGGCAAGGGATAACTGCAGAGGTGCACTGCAGTGATCACAGAGACAGTGGGGCTGGAGAGGAGCTCTAGACACCCTTGTCTGACTGCAGACATCCTCCTATCCCCACTGACCGCGTCTCCAAGCATGGGCATGTAGGAAGCACTTTGGGATTCATAGCATCACCCATCCCAGAGGTCTTCCACCCTTGGAGTGCCCTCTCCCACCCTCTGCTCCATCCCAACGCAACGTTGCTTTCAGCTCTCATTGCTCTCAGCTGCTTTTGGGCCTCATTAAAGAACACTGCAAAAGCTGCTGTTAATTAACATTCCTCCAGCTGATCCCCTTCCTCCTGCAGCCCCTCCTTCAGCCTCTCTCCTTTTTGTGACGCCCTCCCCCACCCCCCCACGTGGAGGCTCTCCTGACCCCTGACTGTTTTGTAGGACATCACAGGGGTGGCACACAGGGGTGGCACATGGGGGGTGGCACGCATAGGGGTGGCACCCATAGGGATGGGACATGGCAGGGGTGGTGCACAGGGGACAGAGGCCACCCACTGTCCCGCGGTGACCCAGTGCCGGCGCCCTGCGGCGGTGCCCGTCCGTCCGGGCTCCCTTCCAGGCGCGTCATGGGACTCCCAGCAAATCCCCTGGGGCCATCCGATCCCGGGGACGCCGGCACCCAGCGCTGCCGGCGCCGCTCAGGGGTTTTCCATGGTTCAAGGTGCCAAAGTTCATTGATAACGGCGCCCGGGGGCTCGAGTGTCACCGGCGCTTGGGGTGGAAATGCAGTGCTGTCGGGATAGGATCGCTTGGAATGAATTGAAACTTTGAGTTCTGCTGTTAGGGGAATAAAACCCCGCATATACTTGGTTGCATCGCTGCTGAGGGATGTCAGCAGCTCCCATTTCACAGAGCAGATGATGATGAAACTCCATCTGCAGCCCCGCGGAGACGAATGCCACACATTTCCCAGTAGTTCTGGAATGGCCATCAGATGTGTCAGAGTTAGGAGCCGCCCCGGGGACTTCTCCTCCAGTAGCCACCGTTCCTGGAAATGAATCTGTGCATTCCCTAAAGCCGGTGACAATGGGAGCTGCTGTTGGATCGCAGAGGAGGTGACCAGTGGTGTGGTGCAGCCCCAC
The DNA here is from genome assembly GCF_002078875.1 of Numida meleagris. Taxonomy (NCBI): domain Eukaryota; kingdom Metazoa; phylum Chordata; class Aves; order Galliformes; family Numididae; genus Numida; species Numida meleagris. The sequence goes on from NC_034438.1 coordinate 1,352,158, forward strand.
GGCCGTGCTGGGAAGGGGCACGTGGGGTTGGGGACAGGAATCTGGGGGCTGGAAATGCCTCTCCTGTGGCCCTCCAGCATTTCTATCAGCAGAAATCACAGAAAGCACAAGGTCAGACCTCCAGTGCCCTCCCTCCTTGCCTCCCTCCCCATGAACTCTCTTGAACTTGGGAAAACCAAACCAGTGCTGGGTTCACATTCCATTCGTGTTGTAGATAAAGTTCAGCCTCCTCCTGATTTTGGCCCAGAGGTTCCCACCAGCAATCAGGCTCTGGTGCTGCACCAGTCCCAATCCACCTCACTCACCCTAAGTCTCACCATGCAGGTGGGACAGGGAGCATCCCAGCCATCCCATCCCACCGTCAACCCATCCCCACCATCACGCCCGCTCATGGAACCGCAGAGGTTGAAGAAGACCACTGAGGTCATCACATCCAACCATTTACCCATCCCCACCATGCCCAGCCATAGAACCATAAAACCATTCAGGTTGGAAAAGGCCTCCAAGATGACCATGCCCAGTCATGGAATCATAAGGGCTGGAGAAGACCTCTACAGCCACCAAGTCCAACTGCTGACCCACCACCACCACGCCCACAAATGTGGGTCATGACATCCCATGTGTTTCTCTGTTGTTCCTCTGATCCAGCACCTTGGGACAATCAGGTAGAGAAGAGTGGGTGCAGACCCAGCATGCCCATGCCAGATCCCTTCTTTCCCTCCTTGGATGTCTCACCCTGCTCTGGGTGGCCATGCCAGGACAGTGGTGGGACCAGATGGACCTCAAGGTCCCTTCCTCCCATTCTGTGGTTCTGTGAAGGTGTTTGCAACAGCAGGAAGGCAGAAATCTCTTCTGTAAGGAACTGGGGGTGTCTGAATTGGAAATATGGGGACCAGAGATGGTTGTCTGCCCCCTGAAATGAATACAACCAGGGAATCTCCGCATGCGACATGATCCCAAGTGCTTTCCCCCTTCCCTAAAAAAACCACAATGGGTTTTTCCACCAGCAGTGAGTGTGCCTCACGTCTGTGCTTTAGCAGAACAGAGCCCGCACCTGCAAGCCTGGGTCTGATTTCTTGCAATGCTGTAAAACACAACACCCTGGGGTAGAAGTTACTTGCTGTAAAGCAATGCACGGCGTGGATTTCGCAACCTTTGCTTGGTGTCTTTTTCTCCCCAGAGCAGTATTTTGCAGCATTTGCCCTCAAACCAGTTCTTCTTAATGCAACAGATGTAATTAGTAGCAGACAGGTTGCTGTAACTTGTCCCTGACACAGCTCTGTCCTCTCCCCCCTTCTCCTCCAACCCTTATTTTCTGGAACGGAGCTCTTTCAGGAGAGTTTGGGTTTGTTCAAGCTCAACATTTAGAAATGCCCAAAACTAAAATTTCAATTTCAAGATTAAAATCTGAACTCAGAGGGTGCTCTTCTCCCTCCGTGCACCAACAGCATCGGCTCTGGGCAACCACGCTTTGTGGCTTCTCCTTATGAGTGGGGGTTGCTGGATAAAGAGGAATTCCTACAGGTTTTGCAGGATCGTGGCCTGGGTTCTGGGATTTGGGAGGGACGAGCCCCAGATATGGGCCCTGGGATTTGGGAGGGACGAGCCCCAGCTATGGGCCCTGTTTGCCAGAGGGCATGGAGAGGACACAGCACATGCAGGAGATGCGCATGGTTGTGTGATGCACCTCCAGGAAACAGACTGGGTACATCCCAAACCCACAGGACCTTGTCCTGTTGGCACCAGCTCTGGAGGAGGGATAGGGGATGCTCTCAAGGCCCATTTCCTCAAACAGAAACGTGCCATGGGAAGGCTTGGTGGGAAGCTACTGAGAAGGGCTGTGCTAACCAAGTCCAAACCCTTTGTTTAGATGTTATTGCTACAGCAACATAACATAGATTGAAATGAAGCACTTTGCTTGGTGAAAAACTTGGGCAATTTGGGACAGAACGGAATTCTGAAATCTCAGCATTTCTCTTGAGAGGGACTTTTGCATATTTTCCCCATTAACGCTGTAGCAGTGCTGTAATGGGTGTGAAACCACCAAGCTGTGACCTCAGGGTAAGGTGTACCTCCACGGAATCATAGAATCATGAAGGCTGGAAAAGTGCTCCAAGCCCAAGCCATCTCACCATGCCCAATGACCATGTCCCCAAGTGCCACATCTTGGTTCTCGAACACCTCCATGGACGGGGACCCCACCACCACCCTGGGCAGCCTGTGCCAGTGCATCACTGCTCTTGGGAGAAGAAATCGTCCCTAATATCCAACCTGAACCTCCCTCGGTACAACTTGAGGTCACCACCTCTCATAAAGTTGATGCAGCACAGACCCAGCTCCTATTTTTCCCTGCTCTGCCAACAGCATAACCCAACGCAGAGCCTCTGGGTGACTGCAGCAGAGCTTGTGGGTGGCACTCCCATCTGGGGACTGCTCCTCCCACTGCCCCTCTGTTTGCTCGGAGCCCGGCGAGCTGCGCGCGGTCACGTAGGCATGTTGCAAGAGGCACTGCCACTCTCGCACAGCAGGAGCCGATCACCTGCATCCTCCCGCCATGGCCCGGCAGCCGACGACACAAAGCCCTCACCTCGAACGACCCGCGGCCTCTCGGCGAACGCACACATCTCAATTAGCTCAAAAAGCCCTCTCTAATTGACTCCGGCGAGGCTGAGACGGGTTTTCCAGGGGACACTTCTTCGAAAAACCACAGCTTTATTTATTTCTTTATTATATATATAATGAGTAACAGGCAGAGCGGTGCGCCCGGTCGCGATGCGCTGCGGGGTTCCCCCACCCTATCCCCATGGCCAAAACCTACTGGGAAGGGGCACCACCGAGCGGCACTGCGCGCACCGGTTCCAACACAAGCTGTGGGATCTATGGGGCTATGCTTCACACCAGACACTGTAATTTTCCTTATATCCCCCTCTATCCCATGTTTGAAGCTCAACACCGAAAACTGATGGCACATCCCAACAAAACGATGGGGAAACGTCAAGCTTTACACATTTATTACTCGGATGATGCGCTTTATAGCATACAGTGGGTCGGATGTTCTATCAACAAGACTGCGTTGCCACAAAGAGTTGTCAGCTCCCTTGTCTCTGAAACGCTGAAAACGATGAGTTTTTGTTTTCTCTAGGATGAATATCTAGTCTTTATGTTCCCCAAATCCTTTCTCCTAGTTTTGTTTTTTTGTTTTTTTTTTCCGTTTTTAAAAAGTTTTTTTTTTTTTTTTTAAAGCGCTTCGTTTAACAAATACGATTAAATTAAAAATGGTGCCTCTTCAAATGCAAATAAATACATTAAAAAACAACAGGAAAAGAAAGAACTGCTAGCGTGAACTTCCGCAGGACACCGCTGCTCCCTCGGCGATGGACGCGGCCCTTCGTGTTTGTTCTCCTGAAAAATACTGAAAGCGTCACTGGGACGGGCTAACAGCTCACACCACGAAGAGCAGAAATAGTGTAAAGCCATAAAACACCCAGCGGGGAAACAAAAGCCCTCTTTCAGATTTTGAGAGATTTCCAAGCGAGGGATGTTGTAAAAATAAGCGGGAAAACAAATCATCCGTTCTTCTGACAAGTTTTCCTTTGAAACTGTCAATCACGCCAAGAGTAGATACTGATCAATCTCTTCTGGGGGATGAGGGGAGCCAGGCAAATCACTTTGCCTTTTTTTTTCCCCCCTGTTTTCGTTCCACCTGCATACAGACAAGAGTTTTCCAAACGGGGGTGAAATCTCTCATGGGGAATCCAAGCAAGCTGGTTGCGGGCACCAACGCCTTGTCTCTGGCAGCTGTTTGGCAATGGGAAGGAGGGTGCTGGGGGCTCCGGTTTTGGGGCATCGCCACGGTGCCAGCCCCACTTTTGGCCAAAAGGGGGTATTCTGCACCCCAAATGCAATGCTGCCCACACTTCGCCCCCACAATGAGGGACACCAGCAGGGAAAAAAAAAAAATAACATTTTTGGTCAACCCTTAGATTCTCACGCATCAGCGGAGCGAGGGATGTACCGAGTGACCGAGCGGTCGATGGCAGGATGAACACGGACATTAAAACAGATGGATTTCACACAAAAGTTCTCTGATGGGAGAAATCCCAGCGCTGGAGGGAAAACCTCCCCTGGGCTTTTTTTTTTTTTTTTTTTTTTTTTAAATATATTTTTTTCCTTCTTTTTTCCTTCTTTCGCTCCAGTCGGAGAGCGGGGTCCAAGGGATGCTGCGGCGTGGGGTGCAGGGAGGCTGCCAGCTCGGATCCCAGCATCGGTCCTTCCATACAGGCAGACATCTCCCTGCTTCTCAGCATTTAGGACTGCTGAAGCTCCTCTTTCCAATTCCTCTCTCATACTCCAGACGTGGATTTGGAGACACACCAACAGGCAACCAAATGAACGGCTCCCATCGCACTGAACCTCCGAACCAGAACTCTCACCTCCTCAACACCTTCATGTTGAAAGTCTCTGTTCTTCCAGCTCCCCAGAGAACCACAGAACCGTGTAACGGTTGGGTTGGAAGGGACCCTGAAGATTGCAGAACCATAGAACAGTTGGGTTGGAAGGAACCTCCAAGCCCACCCAACCTCAGCCTGCAAACTAGATAGGAAACGCAGCCAGTGAGAAAGCAGCAGGAAACCTGTATTTCTGGATTTTCTGTGTTTTCCTCTTCTTCTCCCCCATCATTCTTCTTTGCCATACACTTTTTGCCTTCTCTCTGCTGGTTTCCCAAGAAGAACACCAAGTCTTCATTTCTCCCTTGCTCTGTACATGAATAGGCCTGACTATAACAGGCCTGCTCTTAAATGTATAATTACAATGATGACAGTAATTACAATAAAGCACTCTTTCAACAGAAACAACAACAACAACAAAAATACAAAAAAATAAACGGGCTGTCATTGAGTGGATGGGAGATGCTGCAGCGTAGCAGCACCCCGTGTTTTGCAGAGCTCCTAGCTCAGGGCACGTGTTTTTGGGTAAATCCGCGAGGTTTCTGGCAAGAAGACTGTGGCTACGTTGCTCCTACAGTGGTTTTCGGGCTCTTGTAAAATCCTTCTGCTTCAGCATCTTCATGAAACTATTAGCGAGCCGGAGGGGGAGCGTTGCTGCCCCGACTCCGCGCTGATCCTAATTGTCCGTTTGACGATAATAAAACAGAATAAAACACAGGAAAAAAAAAAAACAAAACAACCCAGTGCAAATCAGAAAGCCGTCCTACGTGCCCATCAGCATCCGGAGGAGACGGAGCGGAGGTGGGGGCAGAAAGTCGAAGAGAAGAAGGAGGGGGAAAAATGAAAGAAAATAACGAGAGCTCCGCCGGACAAAAGCCGTCAGTGATGAGCGTCTGTGTAGTGTGTGCCGCGCTTTGTCCTCCCCGGACATCTGCTGTGCGCTGTCTGCTGCCAGTTGGCCAGGGCAGGGCGGGGGGACAGCTTGAAAACAATCCCGGCCCCATTGGGCTCGCTCCTCCGACTCGCCGTCGTCTTTCTAAAGCCAAACAATAACCCGGCGGGACGCGCCGATTTCAGAAAAGAAACCCTACAACAAAAACACGGCGGGGAGGAGGGGGTGGCACTTGGCGACGAGGCTGAAAGAAACATGCTTCTCCCTCCCCACCCCACGAACGTAATTCTCGAGCATGCTGGGGTTTGTCTGCTTGGGTACATCAACCGGAATCCCACTAAGGTGCACGTCTTCTCCTCGCCCCTTCCCACCCCGCCCCGTCCTGCCCCTCAGGCCGTCAGTTTTTGGATTGTCTTGTTGTAGTACTGCGTGATGGTGGGCGTCAGCGGGTTCCAGTTGTTGGCGTGCAGCTCGATGACCTCCAGCAGGAGGGAGCGCGTCAGCATGGACTCGGAGGGGCACAGCATCTTGTCGCGGGCTGCAGCCAGCAGCTCCGTCATCATCTCGGGCAGCTGCTCCTCCAGCAGCCGGCCGGTGCTCTGCAGCTGTCGGGAGAGACGGGGCAACAGCGTTACAGCTTTGTGTGCTTAGAAAGACGGTATCATTAGGGTTGGAAAAGGCCATCAGGCCCAACTGTCAACCCATTGCCACCGTGCCCCAATGATATCAGAATCAATTAAGGTTGCAAAAGAGCACTAAGACGACCTAGTCCAACTGCTGACGCATTCCCACTTAGCCATGTCCCTAAGTAGAATCACAGAATCATGAAGGTTGGAGAAGACCTCCGAGATCCCCAACCCCAACCCACCCCTCCATGCCCATTGACCACATCGTCAAGTGCCACATCTCCATGGTTCTTGGACACCTCCAGGGACAGAGACTCCACCACCTCCCTGGGCAGCCTGTGCCAATGCCTGATCATTCTTTCCTAGAAGAAATTCTTCTATTTCCCTCTCTTGTTGAAAAATAGAAATGCTGCACTACGAGTGAGGCGGTGGGAAGGAGGGGTGGACGGTTCGTCTCCCACCAACTTCAAAGGCAGTAGCAACGGATGCTTTGGAAAAATCCCACCTAAAGCTTGACCTATTGTCAAAACAGACTACTGTGATGTGGTGTGCAGCCCTTTACCTGCTCCTCCATTTGCTGCTGATTCACAGCTGTCATGTGCCCTGGTCACTAAGCAGGGCTCTCCTGGATGCAGAACAAATCCCCCTTCACAGCGACCAGCACTGCGTTTCCACCCTTCTGACCGTGGCCATGTGCTCCTAAAGCAGCGTGAGCCCCAGAAATCCCAACCCCAACTCTGCAATCCCACCTGTGCAGTACAGGTACCACAATTTCCCTACAAAGCACAGCAAAGCTCTCTGCAGAACCCACCACCGCTGCAGTAGGCAGAAGGGGCAAAGTGAAGTGGAGCTCCCCTACCTCCATGGAGCAGCACAGCACGGCATCCTCCTTCACGTCCTGAGATTGTAACAACTGCAAAAGAGAGGAGACTGGAGATTAACCACTTCTCTTGGAGTACTGATGCCTGCTGAGAGCATGGGAGTTTTCCCGGTCCCTTCCCATCACCTTATCCTTCCTGACCTCAAAGCATGAAGGATCTCCATTCACCTTTTGGCATTTTAGTAGTGATTTTTTCAGCCACTTCCCCACCGGAACCAACCCCAGATCTAGCTCAGCTCTCCCAAACTCTGCATTCCAAACACAGCCCATAGGCACAAGCAGCTTCCAAGAACACCCCAACGTGATGGGGTACACAGGGTCAGGCCCACAATGGCATGGGATATTAGGTCAAAGGCAAAGGGCAGCTCAGCCTGTCCGTCCCCAAAAATGAAGGTCTGTGAGCAAAGATGGGTCAAAAATGCAGATTTGTTTTGGACAGTGCATGTTTCTTTGTTTCTGTCTTCACTTTACTACTGTCATGCACACACAGTCATTGTTTCAGGCTTTCTGCTAAAGCCACAGGAGACAGAGCAGAGTCATTCTGGCTGATTTTCTAGCAGATAAAAGCTGTGATATGGGGCGTTGCTGTGACCAACTTGAACTGATTTCATTCACCTCTGAAATTCATTAAAAAAAAATGGCAAAATTTGGAAAAGTCTTTGGGCTAATTAAACCTGCCCATGCACAGCATGGCTCAGTGGCAGTGAATTTGCTCCGAAGTCTTACTGACCACAACGTTCTGCTTTTCACCCTCAATCATCTCTTCTTTCCATTCTCATTTTTTTGTTTCCTTTCCTTTATAAATGAACACATTTTCAGCTCCAAAACAAGAGGAAACTCAAAGAAGTAAACAAGAGGTAACTCAAGGAGTTACCACAGGTCTCAAAGCTCTGTCTTTGCTCTCTTCTGTTTTCAGCAGAAAGCACTTTGCTTTGAAGCTGATGTTGATGGCATCTGGACGAGCATGTGGTCCCATCGGTCTGTTCTTGCATTAGACAAACGTCCAGCCAGGCACTGAATGCATGCAGCAGTTCCCCCAAGTTTATCTTTCCACCAAACTGTTTGGAAAAACTTGGTTAAGCCCAAGGCAAAAGCTCTGAGATAAGTTCTCCTAAACAGTTAACAGATTCTTTGCAAAAAAAAAAAAAACCAACCACAAGAGATTACATTAAACCCAACAAAAAAACATCTATCTCAATTGGAGATAAATATAAACAGGCAGTAGCCCAGAAGTACACTTCTGGGATACTGAGCAGAGATTGAGATGCCACCATCGGGTTGTCACCACTGGGATGTCCCTGCTGTTATGCCACTGCTGGGATGTCATGGCTGGGATGAAAGCACTGGGGTGTCAGCACTGGGATGTCACCACTGGGATGTCACTGCTGGGGTGTCATGGCTGGGATGGCATTACTGGGGTGTCACCACTGGGATGCCACCATTGGGATGTCACCGCTGGGCTGTCATGGCTGGGATGGCACCATTGGGATGCCACTGTTGGGTTGCCACCACTGTGATGGCACCATGGGGGTGTCATCACTGGGACGTCACCGTAGGGATGTTGCCATTGGGATGTCATCATTGGGACAGCATCGCTGGGATGCCACCACTATGATATTACACTATGATTACACTGTGATTACACTATAATTGAGATGCCACCATCGGGATGTCACCACTGGCTCACACAAGCAAGGCTGCATGAAAGTATCAAGTGTGCAAACCCAAACCTGAGCAAACTGCAACCCTGGCATGTGGCTTTTGCACAACCAAACCCTGACCCTAAGCAACGGCATTAATCGTTTGCAATCTGATTTTTATTTACTTATTTCAAGGTAAACATGCTATACTTAGTAAATTAGCACTCCCACATTGGAATTATTATTTATTTCACTATTTATAACTGCTCCTTCCTGCTGTAGAGTGCTGCCCCAGCCCCACTGTGTCTCACACCATTCCCATTGGCTGCCCAGCCCCCCATGCTTTGGGTTTACCCTGCAATCATCCCCTTGGGGCTTAGGCTGTCTGCAAGAAAGCTTCACCTTGCTCTTCAGCCCGTTCCCTGTATTGGGTGAAGCCGTGCAGCCAAAGCAGCAGTTGCTGCTGGAAAGCAGACAAAGAGTCTGCTCGATTTCCTAAGAGCAGGGGCCATGTGCCAGGATCTGCCCAGCCGGTCACATAACACCCGGCCACGGTTGCGAAAGGTTTCTCACTTCTGCTGCTGGTGCTGGATTGAGAGCTGTGCAGACTGGTGGGAGACAGAAGGCATCGTGCTTCCATCTCTGCAAAGCCCTCGTTCCCAAATGTCTGTGCCCCACTGAGTGATGGGTAAAAAATGGTTCTGTTGAATGACCTGAAATACCCTGAGGGTCTGTTCCTGGAAGTGCTGTGTGTGGTCAGGATTTCATGGGAGCACCGGGCATTATTGCTTATAAAATCTAAGGAACTTCACTGACAGCAGATTTATGTACAACTCTGAATATCCACCAGCAAAATAGAGTAGCAAGCATGTACACCTTATTTCTCTCCACTCAGCAAGATGGACTCTGAAGGAGAGCTGAAGATTTTACATCATCCAGTCCAACCTCCCTGTTTGTAGATGGCTTTGGATGGGGCACTGGGCAACCTGGTCTGGTGGAGGGCAACCAGCTCATAGCACAGGGCTGGAATTGGATGGACTGTAAGGTCCCTCCCAACCCAACCACTCCATAGTTCTCTGGTTCTAGGATCTTCAAGGTCCCTTCCAACCCAACCATTCTATGGTTCTATGATTATCCTTTCAATTCCTTCCTCCTCTGCTCCCAAGGGAATGTGCTCATGGTACTCAGAGCATCCCTGTGCTCCCATTATCCAGGAGAGGACAAGAAGGCCCCAAAACTGCATCTGGGCTTCATCACATAGAACCAGCTTTCTCCTTCCATGTGCTGATGGACTCACCTGAATTTGTTGCAGATCAGTAAGCCAAACTCCCTAGTACACCAGTACACATCCCCACAACTATTTGGGTTCACTGCCCACTTTCTACCAAGATAACCCATGCCACAGAAGGGCTGATGCAGAGCTCTCAGCATGTCCACACCATGAGCAGGATGGAGAACCTGCCTCGCTTCTCACCAAACCATGCAGGTTGGGTCATGCACTGCAGCTCTTCCCATCAGGAGGTGCATACATTACCCTCTACAGCTGCAATGACACTTTTCCTGTAAGGCTTTGTGCTAATTATTGTATATGGCAATGCTTGCAGAATGGCATTAGCAGCGCTGGCCACAAACTGCCTCTTAGCATGCAGTGCTTTGGGATGCTTCAGTGATGACTCTGGTGTGAAAGCCAAGAGGATTTTCTGATCTCCTGGAATGATCAACCAGATCCATGGGGTGGTTGGGGCCTCTCTGGGAGCAGCACTGAGCAGGGGTTGGTCTGTCTGGGTGGCACAGGGTGGTGAAAAAAGACTGGGGAAAAAGCAAAGTGCAAATGTGTACGCGGGGGATGAGTAATTAAAGAACACTCCACCAGCACAGCCAGTTCCAGGATTCCTACAGTCTGTTCCCTTTAGAGGTATCAACTCCCCACTGCGAGGCATCAGAAGAACTTTTGGGATCAGAAGACCATAGACACAAGTAGCATCTTCTCTGATACTGAGGTTGCCCAAGCATGAAATGAGTTCTGGGGAATACCTTTCCCTTACAGAACTGATGAGGTGGGGGATGCAGAGGGCACACTGTTTTCCCACTCAGCCCCACTGCAGACTGAATCAGCAGCAAAGAGTGAGGCTGGACATGTTTGGAGGAAACAAGAATAGCCACCCCAAAATCCCTGCTACCCCAGCCTGAGGCCTCCAGCTTCGATGCAATGAAGGTTCCAAGACCACTGCAGATGCACAAAGTGTACCCCACACAGGGGTCTCAGCCCCTTTGGGAAGATGCTGATGGTAATTCCCACTTGTTCCATTGGGAAGAGGCCACAGGGAAGGGGCATGGCTGGCCCCACAGTGAGTTAGGGGCAGTATCATGCTGTATCTGGGACAGCCTGAAGGAGCTGCTTAGTGGCATCTACTTGTCTTACAGCTTTTAGCTGAGGAGGAGACTTCTGTTCTCTGCTTACCCAACCTGGACACTCTGGGAGGACAAGAGGAGATTGGTTTGTTTATTGCACCCAGTAAATGACAACGTTGGTTCTCCTCTCTGGGCTCCTGAGGAGTTCCAAAAAGAGACTCTGGGCCAGAGAACAAAGCCTGTGCGCAGCCATGGGAAACTCCTCCTCCTTCCCACTGCAGACAAGGGAAACCATGAAACACAACTCTCTCCCCAGATCTGGGACAGCAAAAGAGATTCCTCCAAAGGTGGAAACGATTAAGAGGCAATTCTAGGAGACAACGATGAAGACAACCTGGTTGCTCATCAAGCCAGACCATGCAACCCAACGGTAGCCCTATTGGGTGGCTGCCATTAGGAGTGAGAAGTGGAGGGCATCACCCTCACCGTGGGGACACGTCCATGGGGATTGTCTGAGCAGGACCAGAGGTATGCGTGCGGGTGGGGTGGAGGGGGAGAGCCACCCAGCCGGCCTCATCCTGCCTGGCTGCAGCCATAAGAGCCCTGGGAGCAGAGGATGTGACCTCATCCCAAAGGGAAACACAAAACGTGGAAAGAAGTAGCGGCGAAAGCATCGCGCTGATTGCACAGGGCCCACCCTTGGCTGCCGGACGCTCCGTGCTTTCCTGGCTCTTCACGTGGTTGTGGACACAAATAGCATCACAGAACATGCCGAGCTGGAAGGGACCCATAGGAATCACCGGGTCCAACCCCCGGCCTCAAACCCAAACCCTATGGCTGACAGCAGTGTCCCAGTGCGAGGAGGAGGGACCATCCCTAGGGATGGCATCTGCCCTCATTGCTCCTTCCATCTCTTCCCGTGGAATGAAGGTGCTTCCCCAGCAATCCCACAGGGCAAGGGGACAGTGGTGGCCCTGGTTGCCCCTGGTTGTCCCTTGCTGCTCTAAATTTGGCTCCGCCTGCAAAGCTGTTCATAATCCAAACCTTTATCCACGATGGCAGCTCATATGGAAGAGAGCAAACCCCGGGGTGAGCAGGTACACAGATGGGATTTTCCCTCCCTGGCACCAGAGCCCTTCATTGTCTGTAATGTGTCACTGCAGTTCCCATGTGCACTGGCTGTGACCGACTGAGTCCCACAGCTTTCCAGGAACACACGTTCTGGTGCACAGAACATTGACTCGAGCTCTGGGCATCACCATTTTTGTGTCTTCATCTATTCCCAAACACCACCTGCTCTCCAGGTGAGACGCTTCCCAGGCATTCCCCTCAACCCTGTCCTTGGCCAAAACCGGGAGCACAAACAAAAAAAAACCCATTTGCCATTCTGTGTTGTGTTTGCCCCCACATTCCCAGGGGTTCAGCTCAGTGACCAGCAAGGCTCTGTAGGCAAAATAACTAACAGCTGGTTTCTTCCATCCTCCTCATGCCCAGCTCTTCCCCCTGGACTCACTTCTCCCTATTTTCTTGGGTCAGCGCCAGCCACATGGAGCTCCTGGGCAGGAGGGGCATGGGGTCAGGATCCGGACCTCTCGCTGCCTTCACTGTGCAACAGAAAAGGCAAATTCTGTCTCGCTCTCAGAGAGCACAATCCTAAAACCCAACATCTTATTACACTGCCAGACGGCCTCCAAATCCCGATGCTTTTTGAAAAGGGAAAGCCATTAAAATAAAATCCCCTCCATGCTACAAGATGTGATTTTCTCTCCCAGCAGCACCGCCCTGTGTCTCGGCAGCAGCCGGGGAGGTTCTTCCTCTCTTCCTCCAAAGGAGACAGCAAGAGGCAGTGCCCTCCTGAAGCTCAGACGTTAATTACCGCGTTGGAATACTTCTCTAAATTACACAGCATGGCCCCAGGAGATAACAGGCACTGAGAGAAGGGAGGGAGTGGGGGTGCCATCTGTGTGCTGCACTGCAGCTCAGGCGTGGGGAGGCAACGAGGCAGAGCAGCCCCCACCCTGCCCCACACCCTGGGGCTTGCAGAGAGTGGGGAGATGTGGGGCTGGCCAAGGAGGGAAGCGCTGTTCCCAGCAGTGGAGGCAGGGAACCAGGAAACACATTCCCCATGTGGGACCCCAATGGGAAGCCTCAATTTTATGGGGACCCTCAGTGGGACCCTTCCCATGACATGGGGACCCCAATGGCACCGTCCCCCCAGATTGGTACCCCCTCAATGAGACAACCCTCCATGCCACGGGGATCCCCAAAAGGGACTCCCCCCCTCAAGTTGGGACCCCCAATGGACCACCCTTAGTGACATGGGGATCCCAACGAGAGACCCCAGTAGGACCCACCCAACATGGAGACTCTCCCAGTGTGGGATTCCAGTGAGAATCCCTCCAGCTTCCTTCATGGCATGGGGACCTCCACTGGGACCCCCCAAGCATAGAGACACCAACATGGGACGTTTAATTAGCCAGTGACGAGCTGCTTTCTGGCATGTGCCTAGAATCTGTCCCAGCAGCCCCATCCCCTGCACCCATGGGTGCTGAGAGCACAGTGCTGCGGCAGCGTGGTAGCTCTCTGGGAAACTAGAGATGGGGAAGATGCTCACCATGAGAGAAAGCTTCAGCTATGAGGATCTGGTGGCTGGACTTGATGATCCTAAGTGGTCTTTCCTTAATGATTCTATCATTAATGATTCTATGATTTTGGAGCTCATCAGCCCCACGCCAGGCCATGGGAAGACCAAATGGAGAGAGTCTTGAATGAGACTGGGAATGGTCAGCATGGATGTGCCTTACCTCCTGGATTTATGGAGATTTAAAGACGAGAGGAGAGCATGGCTGTATTCTGCATTCACTTTAACAAGCGTTTGGGCTGTCTCCCAATATGCAAGCACTGGTGGACAACCAGGTAAGTTAAAAACCTGTTTGGATGGTTGGGCATGGAGGGTTGTAGGTGTAGGGTGACAACCCAACTCCACTTGGAGGCCAGTAACAGGACAACCATTGGGTTCATTGCAGGACCTGCCCTGTTGAGCATCCCTACTAACAACCTGGAGGAGGTGAGGAGCTCACTCCTGCCCAGTCTGGAAATGACACCGAGTCGTGGGGACCACTTGACGTGCCAGCCAGAGGGACCTCTGTGGGCTGGAGGAAGGAACAATGGGAACCTTAAGAAGCCAACAAGACAAAGAGCCAAGTGCAGTGCAAGAGAGGAACATGGGGGCAGGGAGAGGGTTGTAACAGGGCAGGAGGGAGGCAGAGCCCTGTGGGACCCCAGTCCTTGAGGAACCACGCAACGTCACTGCCTGCTATCTTTGAAACTGGTTTCTCCACTTTCTTGCTCGACTGCCATAGGCAACTGCTGAGATTCCCTAGATGTAAATCCAGCTCTGTCTGCCACACGGCATCATACAAACAAACAAACGCATCCCAAGCAGCACTCGGCACCAACTCTGGGCTGGAGGCAGCTCAGCTGGCAGCAGGCTGGCAGGAAGGTGGCAGCTCCCAGCCCAGAGGCACCTCCTGAGCTGGCACCCAAACAACATCCCATTGAGGATGGGACGGAGATATGAAAGAATCCAAACCTCCTGACACTGCTCATCTCACACAGATCCCACACAGCACATAGCACAGAGCTGGGTGAGGAGCAGCCAGCCCAAACCGAGTCTCAGTGGGGCAGAAGTGCTCAGAACCAGTTGGCAACAGATGGGATACAGCACTACTTATCATCTCTCTGCCCGCAGCAGCCACAGGGCGCTCGTTAACCAGGCTCATCCCCCCTGATGGTACATGCTGGTCCCCAGTCCCAACCCATTTTCTAAACTTTGCTGACTCAGCAGTGAAGAATAAATGTGGTTTTGCTGCAAGAATCAGAGTCCTTTTGTTGCCTTGGCTTCGGAGGACGTGCAAAGCGACGTGTTGCTGGAGCAGAGAGCTCCACACTGTGCAGAGGCAGAGGCTTTGGGGCAGCAAGGATGTCAGCACCGCCACCCATCATCCTTCAACGCAATGAGGATTTACAGAGACTGATTTGGCATAGTTTTCCGAATTGAGCTGGGGCCATGTGGCCACAGGGCTGGGAGACCACAGTGGGACATCCCTCTCACTGCAGCCACCAAGCTCAGAAGCCCTCAATGCCCTAAAAGTGCTCAAAGCTTCTTTTTCCCAAGCTCCCCACGTTTGGTAGCTGCCATCGTTCTCTGGTTCTTATCTGCCAAAGGGGCTCTCCCTAAAATTCCCTTCTCCCTGTAACCCCCAGGTGCCAACCTTGGGGCTGGGAGACCCACTTCCCGTCTGCAGTGCTATGACCCAAATTACCTCTGCTCTGATGAACACTTGCTCCCATCCCCACTGTCCCCACGCTGCTCCCATCCTGGTGGCACCTCGCTTTGCATCAGCTCTGTAATTAGTGGTGGTGTTAATAAGCTTTTATTGAGGGAAAGAAAAGGACCTGGAGAGGAAGCTGGAGAGGAAGCTCTGCAGGGGAAGGGAAGAAACATTCCTGCTGCAGCCATCAGGAACTTTCCCCTTCCTCTTCTCATTCTCTCGCTGACCTTTGCCTGAGTCTGCCAAAGCCATAAAGGAAAAGGGAAAAAAAAAAAAAAGCGAGAAACTAAAAAGCAAGAGAAGCTGGAAGGACAGGCAGAGCAGAGACAGTATCTCTTGTCACCTTGCCCCTGACACTGATTTATCACCAGAGGATGGGTGGATGGAGGTCCCTTCCAACTCAACTGATGCTATGACTCTATGAGAACCCAGTCAAGGTCCCAGCCCTGAGGCCATGGGCCAGTCACTCTGGGGCATGATGGAGAGCTGAACAGCTCTGGCTCACCCACATCAGCTGAGCTACAAGGCCTTCATCTGCAACAAACGGAACAGCTTGGACAGAGCTGTCCCATTTATGGAACACGGAGATTGATGTTTAAGAAACAAGCTTCTGCGTGGCATCTTGATATAATTAGTAATGGCTTTTTACGGAGCTGCTCTGTAGCAAAAAATACCCGCAACATGTGAAACTCGTGTCTTTAGAGTGCCACCATGCCCCTGTGCCCCCAAGATGACATGAGCAATGGTGACGTCACAGCAAGGGCAGACAGGAGCGTGTTGGGAACAATTCCAGCCGAACCAGGGCTGAGTTGTGTCATGGCTGTGATGGGAAACTGGAGGAACAGGAGCTCTTCCCAATGAGGTGACACATAGTGCTGTGGGCAGAGAATTTGGAGAAGTTCTGCTGCTCTTAGCGTCCCTCTCCTGTGAGATGCATGTGCCTCATCGTGATGCCCCGACAGTTTCTCACTGTTACACTCACTGTCTGTGAACTCTGCCCACAGTACTACTGCAAAGACAAAATGTTTATTAAGCGTTTGCATTCACAGAAAATTTTCCATGTTAAAAGTCATTCCTGGCAATTTTTTGCCCTCTCCTTTTCTTGCCCAAGATCTAGCAGAGAATGTACTGGACTGACAATGTGGGAGTAATGGCACAGGGGAGCTTGCCCCTCTCTCTTTCCTCTCTTTGTCTGTCTCATCCACTCAATGGTGTGAGTGCCTACAATCACAGAATAATAGAATGGTTGGGTTGGAAGGATCCTTGAAGATCACAGAAGTATAGAACCATAGAATGGATGGGTTGGAAGGGTCCTTGAAGATCATAGAAGCATAGAACCGTAGAATGGTTGGGTTGGAAGGGTCCTTGAAGATCACAGAAGCATAGAACCATAGAATGGTTGGGTTGGAAGGGTCCTTGAAGATTATCCAGTTCCAACCCCTGCCACGGGCTGCCTGCCCCCCACAAGAGCAAGGCTCCATTCAACCTGACCTCGGGCACTTTCAAGAATGGGGCATACAACTGCCTTTAAGAAGCTTTTATAGCTCCTCTGGTGGTGATTTTTTCAGTGGTGGGATATGCCAACCTAAACATTGGGTTTGCAGTCCCAATCGTTGGGCTTTGCCAACCCTTTGAAAAAGGAGTCACTTGCATGGAGCACGTGGTTTTCATGAGAAGAATCACAGTGGACAGAAAAAGCCAAGTGTCGTTGGAGGCATCCACACTGCTAGAGTGAGAAGCATTCATTTGGGGAAAGCAAATCTCCAGGAATAACAGAGCAAACACAGAATCACAGAATCGTTAAGGTTGGAAAAGACCACTAAGATCATCTAGTCCAACCCTAACCCATCCCCACCATGCCCCACGCATCACTACGCAACATCTACAAATCACAGGCAATTCAGCACTGCAATTCAATTGCTTGGACAAGGACAACCTCTGAAGGCATTACCTCCCTGAGGCAGGTGTAGATGGGGCACACGAGGACTCGGAAGGGCTCGCCGGTGCTGCTCCTCATGGTGCCGAAGACCTCGCAGAGGAAGGTGATGAAGCCCAGCCAGCGCTCCACATCCCGCTGCTGCAGCTCCTCCCGCATGGTGAAATCCTTCTGCAAGAGGGATGGAAACAACGGGCTGCATTAGCAAAACCGCACTGCTGGGAAGAGGTGACAGCTGACTGGATGGAGAACTGGGAGGAAATGGAAACTCAGGGTGGGGGAGGAAGGCAGACAGACTGACTCTTTGGTAACAGTGGGGGGATTGCTCAATGTGAGCACAGTGGTTGGGATTTCAACATGGTGAAGCCACCAGAAAGTACGTAGGGCAGAAACAACACCGACATCTGCAATGTCACAGCTCATGGTGGTGGTGGCCTCCTCTGCCCTGCTCCTCTCCTTGGATGGACATACGGCATTTTTTCCCAGTACACAATCAACACTGAAGGATAGCAAGCAGAAGGAGCTCAAACATTAACATACGGGGAATGTGATGGGTGCTGGTGGCTGTGTTGAGTCTGCTGGTCCAGCTTAGCTTGATCAACCCATACACACCAAGTGGAGTTCCAGCTCATCCAATCCATAGACACCAACCAGTGTCCCAGCTTGCCCAACCCACAGACATCAAGCAGTGTCCCAACTTGTCCAACCCATAGACACCAACCAGTCCCAGTTTGCCCAACCAGTCCCAGTTTGCCCAACCCACCTCCAACCCAATGTCCCAACACCCCCTGGGGTCTCACACAATGATGTGTCCAGAAGATGAAGGGAGCACAGCCTTGACAGAGAAACGTCACCCTGCCCTGGAGCCAACGGCTGCCAGGCCCAAGGATTATGAGAGTGCCATGATTTACAGAGAAACATCAGGAGCAAAATAGCTCCTCCAGCCAGGGAGGAAACAAGGCTTTGCCCAAATGCAGGACCTGAAAAGGGGCGAGTGTGTTGGAGATGTGTGGAGAGCAAGGAGGAACATGGAAAAACAAACAGAACACTTTCTAGAGGGCACCAGCACCACATGGATGGCGCAGGATTGCATGTCGTTCAGAGCCAAGAGCTCTTCCCTCTGCAAGACATCCCACGTGGTACCACTTGTCTGTCTCCATAGTGACCTTGCCTTGGTATTAATAATCAGCAGGCACTACAGAAGGGAAAACCAGAGAGCAGGACAAGTTCATTCCCAACAGTGCAGTGCATTCCCAGTTTGGCTGCACAACATCTTAACTCCAGAACTGAATAAAGAAGCTTGTATCATTTCATCTCCCTTTATCCTGACTGACTGAGACAGAGGCTCGGCTGCTCCCAGGGCTCCAGCCATGCATGGGAGATCCAAGGAAGGAGCTATTTATACATTTCACTACAAAAGGGAAAAAAAATAATATTTGCATATGCAGGAAAAAGCCTTGTAACACCACCAAGCCACTGCTTAACCACACAGAGATGACTCATTCCTCTCTACGCCTATTTCTATTGGGCAATTGCCCAACGTGTCTGCATTGAAATCAAACACTGCTGGGTTGTTTCGGAGTCTCCAGAGGAGTCTGCAGAGCTCTTCCTTCCGTTGTCCCAGGGTGGAGCAGTTATTGGCCAGCTCAGGTTATCACCCTGGGGTTACCCAATGGCTTGGAGTTCCCACTTGGCTTTTTGTGAAACAAAAAAAAAAAAAACCCAGCCAGAAATGGAGAAATGTACTCCTGACATCCCAAGAAAGACAAACACAGCCTGATTCCGCTCATCCTCATTTCTTCATTGGGAATGTTTCCCCCAGGGCTTATTGGGACTGACATCCCCCAGCTCTACCCATGCTGCGCATTTATCCGCAGACCATTTTTATGTGAGTCCCACTGCTGCCCAGGAAAGCACGAGGGTTATTTCAGTGACAAGTCACCACTAAACAACTTTATTTAACATGGCAGCACCCACGTTCCCCACGTCCCAGAACCTCTCTGCAGCTGAATGATCCCTCACATCCGAGCTGGGGACCTCAGAGTGGGATGAGGGCAGTCCCCAGGAGCACACAGAGCGTCCTTTGCAAAAGCATCCTTTTGCCAGAGGTAGGAAACCCTTCAGAACTGTGCTGAACCTCAGTGGCACCACCACCACCACCTTGCCCCATGAACTTTGTTTGCTCTGGAAATGCCTCGCTCAGCTCTATTAAAAAAAAACGCAATGGATGGGCCTGCCTCATGCTTGCGTGGTGAGGTCAGTGCAGTGAGCGCGTCCTCTCTCATCAGTTTGGCAGTATTTTTAAACACACACAGTATTACTAATTTGGGGGTGCCCCGGCCTGTCGATACGATCTGAATGCATTTATGGGATGACCTTCCTCCTTGTGAGCTTCCAGCACTGGAAACAGCAAATGTTGTGGGGCTCTTTACTCCTGCCACCCAATCAAAGCCCACATCTCTCCACGTGGATGCACCTCACACAGTGCTGTTGCTTTCTGGCCCAGACATGAATCACAGGATATCCCAATTGGAAGAGACCCATAAGGAAGATGGATCCAACCTCTGTCTCCACACAGCACCACCCAAACCCAAACCCAGTGTCTGAGAGTGGTGTCCCAATGCTCCCTGAGCGCTGGCAGCTCATGACCGTGCCCACTGCCCTGGGTAGCCTGTTCCACACCCATTCCATAGAATCATGGAATCACTAGGGCTGGAAAAGACCACCAAGATCCCCAAGCCCAAGTCCAACTCACCCCCACCGTGCCCACTGACCACGTCCCCAGGTGCCACATCTCCATGGTTCTGGAACACCTCCAGGGACGGGGACTCCCCCACCTCCCTGGGCAGCCTGTGCCAGTGCCTGACCATGCCTTGGAGAAGAAATTGTTCCTAATACCCAACGTGAACCTCTCCCTGGCACAACTTGAGGCCGTTTTCCTAACTCCCAGCCAACACAGCTCCATGAGCTCTCCTAAAACCAGAAAGAAGCCCCAACAATCACGAGGAGAGGAGCAGAACCCCTCCTGTTTCGGTGGGCAGCAGCGGGCTGAGGAGCAGCGCTGTATTTTGAGCACCAGATCTCAGCACCGACAGCTGCAGCCCGAAGCCATCCCTGGGGACTTGGCCACACTTTTTAAAGCCAGGTCCCAAATAGCTGCACACCACCGACGCACGGTGGCTGTGTTAGAGGGCAAAAGTTGACCATGGGATAAAAATGAGGGTTAATTTCAGCTCCACCACCTTCTGATGGAAACAAATCCTCTGCATTTGGGCTTGTTGCTTGGTAAACACCGGGCCCTTCCTCTGGCAGCTCTGCTGTTTACTCACTGCCAAGGAGGGAGGAAATACTGAGTCAGAAATACTGCAAAAAAAGAAATATAGAACGGTGAGGTGTTGGTGATCAGTGCGACATAAAAAGATGTACTGAATACTTGGTGTTACTGGAAATGTGCTGCAATGGTTGGAGTCCCGAAGGGCTCTTTGGGAATAAGGCTGAGATAATAATAAAGGCAGGAGGAGGGATGGGGCAGATGCGGGGTAGATGCATGCAGGAGGAGGTCAGGAAGAGCCTGACAAAGCCTTGGTGGCACTGGGGATTGACCCAACGTCTCGATGCTCGAGGTCTATTTCCAGCCCTGCGTGGGCTCCTGTCACCTCCACCACTCTGATTTCCCGGGAACAACGTGCTCATCTTCCTCTGCACAGAGCTACGGGGTGTGGGACTGAGACATGCAAATCAGAACAATTAGTGTTACTCCAACAAGAGAGCTATTGACATTTAAAGCAGATAAACCTCGTAAATTGCAGATGACACCCTGTGCCCAGCCTTGCAGGTCTGGCCCTCACCCAGCTGTGAGGCATCGCTCTCCCACAGGTTTCATCACTGCGTTTCCTCGAGCTGGATCTGCACCAGGCGAGCGCAGGTCTGCCTCTTCCCAGCTGCTTTGGTCACTTTGGCAAGAGCAGAAGATAGGACCAGTGAGCTTCCACGTGGAGCTGGCTCCATCATCGTTACAGCTCCGTGCATCTGTCTGGTCCTACTCCAGGGGCCACCTGCCCACTGTGGGGACCTCATGATTGATTGCAGCGATGCTCCTGAGGTTCTCGGTTAATTATTAATTGGACGAGTTTTAAAGCACTCGAGGGGGAGCAGAGTAATGGATCAGCAAACAGCGAAGCGTTGCTGTTGATCTGGCTGTTGCGAGAGATCTTGGAGCACTTTCTCAGTGATGCTCTGAGGTGGCCGTGAGGGCGGAGCAGCCCAGTCTGGCCACAAGGAACAGCAAACACCATTTAGTGGTTGTCCTGGTGTAAAAATCTTCGTTAATGAGCCTCTGAGTGCACATGCTGGAAAACACAGTGCCCTGAGGGTCAGCAAACACTACAACTGAGCTGTAGAAAATCTCATTTCTACCAGAACACATCAGCCAGCATCTCCGCAGAGCTCCAAACCTCATACCTTATTAATGGAGGAGTACCTTTGAAGTTTCTTTTCAAGTGGGGTAAAGCTCAGAGCACAATTGCTCTGGGAATGTATAGAAGAAAGAGAAGGAGGCACTTCAGGCACCTTGACTGCTTCATCAGATATCCTCCATTGGCACCCAGGTGATGTTGGCCAACACGTCCTTCTCCAGTGGCCAACATGTCATTCAGTGGGACCAAGGTGATACTGGCCAGCACATCCTCCACTGGTACTCAGGTGATGTTGGCCAACACATCTTCCTCCAGTGAGACCCGGGTGATGCTGGCCAACACGTCCACCTCCAGTAGCCAGCACATCCTCCACTGGTACTCAGGTGATGTCGGCCAACACGTCCTCCTCCAGTTGCTTTCCTTGTGACTTAATTTTTATAGTCACCCTACCTAGCACCTTTCTGGGCTAATGCTGGATTCAGAACACTGTGGGAGCATCAGCTCAGCCAGGTAACAGCTGTTTATCACTGCTGCATAAAGCCCTGCCTCTCCCACGAACCCAGACGAGACTCTCACAGCTGATATTGACCACAAACCCCCAAAACCTCAACAGTCAGAGGTTACTCCCGAACATACCCAGGGCCTCTGAACTGCCCTGTTTATGCCAAGAAATGCCCCACCAGCAGGCTGATCCGTGTCAGCACAGCAGGAACACAATAGCAATTTTTTTGGCCTTAAAATATAAAAAAATGCAGCAAGATCTGGGAGCCCTCAGGCAGCCATCCAGGTCCATAGGAGGATGGGTTTTCCCTCCGTCTGTCTAGAGCATGACCCACAGGGGCAAGGAGGGAAGAGGAGGAGATGGGGTTAACAGCTCTCAGCCAGGCATATTCGAGGCACCCAGAGTTCGTGTAACATTTCATGCTGGGACCCTTTTCTAAATTCTTTTGGTCATGGGAGAAAATGCAGCAACTGTTTAGTCTACAGGGAGTGGTGGCTCTGGCCCAGCACTTGGACGCTGCTGAGCAATCGTGCCGGCACCTCCAACCTTATCTCTGCTTTCTGCCTGCCCCTCTGCACCAGCAGCCAAATGTCTGCTGGGTATGGACTCACAGTACTGCTGCTGGTGACACTGCTCGGGGATCCACGCAATGGGATGAGCAATGACCAATGACTGTGGTCCCGAGGTGAAGTACCGGTGTACTAAAAATGTCACTGTCCAGCTCTATTTACACAAAAGATTGCAGAAAGTCTTTCTTGGGTGCTAATGTTTATAGACCCTATGAAGGATCTGTAACAGGGAACTTCTACTATAGCAAATATTTTCCTTGGCTAGCTCTTTTTTTTTTTTTTGCTTTTTAAGGATGTAAAATCTGTTCCCGGTTGCTCCACTAGAGGATGTTGGTCAGCACATCCTCCAGTGGGACCCAGGTGATGTTGGCCAACACATCCTCCTCCAGTGGGACCCAAATGATGCTGGCCAACACATCCTCCAGTGGGACCCAGCTGACACAGGTGACAATGTCCATACCCTACCCACACTGCAAGCTCTCTGTCTCCATTTTCACTTCCTGGTCCTCCTGGCCCACAGGTGATATCAGCGTTGGGTTTCCAGCACTGCCAGATAGCATTGTTCCCAGTGCTCCTTCCACCCCTCTTTATTAAAAAAATCACGCGGTGCATCTTGCTCCTCCCCTGAGCACACTGCACACCTGCTCCCTGAGGTCACTGCTGATGGGGTCAGCAACCAGCCCTGGGAAATCCCTCATCTCACCCCGCTTTGGGGGGGCTGCAGGGTGGACCCCTGGCCAGGTGATGCTTTGTCAGGGGCTCACCCCAAACACCTCCGTTCTGGGGCCACAGAGACACGGCCACCAGCTTGGATCCGCCTCCTACGCTCAACCACATTTTCTGTGTCCCCACAATATTGCTTGGGGGGGGAGGGGGGGCAACACAGGAGCAGGGATTTCCTGACCCTGCAGCAGTCTGACCTGGATTGACGCAGGGCAGTGGGAGCAGATGGCCTGGCAGGCTGCTGTATTAACTCGGCTGAGTCCCCGGGCTGGCAAACCTCATCCCACGTCCTGAGGATGAAAGGTTTTGAGCCTTTTAAGAGTAAATGGGTCCTCTCTCCAACAGAACCAGTGAGCCAAGAGCGGTTTTCAAAAAACCATCCATCCTGGTGCAAGGATTTCTTAGTGTTGGGAGAATTCCTGAATTTCTTCGCTTCTGGATGGATTTTCAGGCATTTCTCTACCTTGTGTTTTTTTTTTTTTTTTTGCCAGGCGGGGGGTACCACGCTGAGCCTCGCGTATCCTCACCCCAGCAGCAGGTGGGAGCAGCTCGGAGCTCCCCAGCGGGCAGCAGCTGCCTGGATCTGGCTGGGTTTGCAGGCAGGCTGCGGGCAGGCTGCACAGTCCGCAGTCTCCACCTAGAGCCCGGCAGAGCTTCTGCTCGGCACTGCAGGATCCATCCATGCCCAGCACACCAGGATCAAGGGGAAGCTCCATGCCCAGCCTGGGGGTGATGCTCTCCAGGGAGATGGTGGGACCCCAAGCCTCACCCTGAGGTTATAGGGGCTGAGCCCTGCCATGGCCCAGCTCACCCTTCCCACATCCTTGTGCTCAGCATGGCAAATGCTTCCCGTTACATCCTGATTTATCAAAGGGGGTTAATTAGAATCAAAGAACCATTAAGGTCGGAAAAGACCTTCAAGATCAGTAAGTCCAACTATCAGCTGTCACTTGATTCTCCAGTATTAACGACACAACGTTTATGTCCCAAAAAGGGATTATAACTCAGTTTTACTCTTCTGGGACCGACAACACCAGGCTTATGAACTTTGCCACCTTCCTGGCTGTGCCCCTACAGAAGTGGTCGCTCTGAACATACCCAGTCCAGCACAACTCAAACACTCATGTGACCCACGCCAAAAGCCACAGGATTTGAGTTCAGGTTTTAAAACCTGAGCAAAGCACAGCACCGAAGCATGGAATGGCTCTTTCTGGGGTGTCAGGAGATCAAGCCAACATGGCTCACTGGAACCTCTCATGACAAGTTCTGTTGTTGAGCAAGCACGAGGCTGAAGAGCACAGATGAATCCCTGCACGGATATGCAGTAGGGCTTATAACTGGGTATGCACTAGGATATGCAACTGGTATGTAAGGGTATGTAAGCAGGCATGCAACAGAGCATGCAACTGGGCATGCAACCGGGAATGCAACAGAGCATGCAATTAGGTATGCAGTGGAGTATGCAGTAGGGCCTGCCATTGGGTATGCAACTGGGTATGCAGAAGGGCATGCTATCAGGTACGCAGGAGGGCCTGCAGAACTGTATGCAGAAGTGCACATGGTTTGGTATACAGTAGGGTATGCAATGGGGAATGCAACTGGGCATGCAGAAAGGCATGCAATAGCAATAGTCCTTCTGGCCCCTGTCTCTGAGGTATCTCTAAATGCAGAGGCTTCATCTCGGGCTGAGTGCACGTGTGAGCCCTGCGAGGGGTTGTGCTGGGTGCTGTGCGGGGATGCACCTTTCATTTCTATTTTTTTTTTTCCTAAGGAAAGTATCAGCCTTCTGTTTGATGTGTTGTTGGCCGGGTTGCTAAGGGGAGCAGTGTAAAATTACAGCCCCAGTGATGTCCTCTCTAATAATATACTCCGCTCTGCATAGCTCGGATGCAGACACATCTCAGCTATAAAGAGCATGGACATGTCACCAGAGGAACACTCCAACTAATGTTACATGTGGAGGGTTTGTGGCATGCTGCTCAACACCTCCCCACCAAAGAGAAAAGCACCATGGCCAGCAGAAGCCAGCGGCTGATGCTATGACAAGCAAAAACCTCCCACAGGAGCTTTCAAATTATTAATTACAAAGGGACCTATAGAGGGGCAAAGAAACCACACATCTATCCACCAAGGCATTTTCCATGCCATTGTCCCCCAAGGTCCCCAGTTCAGCTATGTCCATCCCAAGGGCTCACACAGCCGCAGATCACTGCTGGTAACAAAACAAACCCAACAAGGAAAAATCCCAAACCAAACTCAATGAGGAGAAATCCCAAACCAAACTCCATGAGGAGAAATCTCAAACCTAACCCAACAAGGAGAAATTTCAAACCAAACCCAGTGAAGAGAAATTCCAAACCAAACCCAATGAGGAGAAATCCAAACCAAACCCAATGAGGGGAAACTCCCAACTAAACCAAGCCCAGCACCAAGCTTGGGGTCAACTGCCCAGTCACCCACCCCACAGCATCCCAATGGGTTTCCAGCATCCAAATGCAATAGCAGAGCTGAAATTTGGTACCAAAACACACAGAGAGGGCAAAACGTAACCCAGGGTATTCCCAACATCCATCCTCTTGCTTCATACCAAAACAGACACCGTGAGACTTTGGCACCTAAATGCATTGGTCCTATCTCAGCCAGGAGGTGCTCTTTAGAGAAGCTGTCTGCAAGGAGGGGATTCGAAGTAATTTTGTTCCTAAAAGAAAAGGACAAACAAGTTCACCCTGCCCAGCCCTTCAAAACAGAGGCATCTGCCAGCACCATATGGGGGAGCACGGCTCAGAGGGGCACTGCAATCCCAATTTATCACACCCTGGTGCAGTGAGCTCCTTAGGTCCGGGGATTGGATTAGTCTGAAAGGTGCTGGAGAGACAAAAATCCAGCCCCAGAGCAAATGTTTTATTAGAGGTTTTTAATTAATGGGAAATGATCTACAAATAGCTGTTGGAAAACATCTGTCTGATGGTGGAGAGGTCACGGCTGGAGCTTGGTAATATTGGATTTTTCTAAGGACTGCCAACTCTCCAGTTTCACAGCTTCTGTTCCTTGGACACGGGTCCATCTCCAAACTTGAACGTGCCACAAAAACACTGATTTGGGGTTGACCAAAGAATGCCACAAATCTGTGTGGGTGCACTGATTCTTCTGGTTGGAAAAAAAAAGAGCCAACAGTTTGCAGAACATCAAAATGCTTCACTATCAAAATGAAGTGCTTCTTCATTTGTGTTTGATTTCCCTGCAGCTTTACCAAAGCAGGCACTGTGCTCCCTCCCTGCACCCCAAGCATGGCGAGCTGGGTTCCATGCTCCTGGGAAGCACTCAGGGACTCTCTGGAGAAATGAGATCTATTATTTATCCCACGCTCGTACCACAATGAGCTGGATGTGAATCCATTCATTACTGCACATGATGCTGCAGTGCTGGGTCTGCTGGAAGGGGTTTCCATTCTTCTACTCTGTTCCCTCTTTGTCTGTTTCCCTTGTGGATAAACATCAGCATGACACAAGACCAGATAACGACCTAACCTAAATAACCTAACAACCAAACATTAAAACCCCTTCATATTTAAAAAATGACAGATATGTTGGTTACTTGGTGCTCAGCTGTAAAACTGAAGTTAAGAAGCCCTCCTCCACTATGCACATAGGAAATTCAAGCACCTGTTGGCGATGGAGATCCCTTTCCAACAACACTATGGTTGTTGGGTAGGGAAGGAGCCATCCTGCCCTCCTCGTTGTGCCCAATCCTGCTCTGGTACCTACATCCATCCCTACTGGCATCTCCTCATCTTCACCCCCACCCTCCTCACAGAAAAACATCGAGAGATTCAAGAAGAAATACAAGTTGGCTTATACGACACATGTGTCAAAGGAGCCTGAAGAAAGCAGCTGAGCACCTTGGTTGGAAGACCCAGAATTACTACAAACAAAAGGGAAACAATGGTAGAGGGAGATGTAAGACCTGCCCATGGTAAAGGACTGCTCTGGCACAGCAGAGCCCTGAATCTGGTAGACAGCATAACCAGAGTACTGGCTATCAGCTTTCCTCTCACTTCCATATGGAAATCTGTTGCCAGAAATACATGTATTTCTAGACCAAGTTTCAATTTCTGAAAAAAGAAAACAAACAAAAAAAAACCCCACCAAACACAACCAAACATCCCCACTGAGCACTGCTGATGTGGATGCTGCCCACAGACCCTGGAGGCAGTGGAGATGGCAGAAGATGACAGCTAACCGTTAATGACTGGCACAAATAAAATAGGAGAAGCACTTCTCACCACGTGGGCTCAAAAGGAATTTGGTAAAAGCTCAGCTCCTCGCCCAAAGCATGGTAGGGCCACGTGGGGTGAAGCTGCAAGCACCTAACCAAACCATTCCATCTCTTTACCTGCAGCATGTTGAGGAGCAGACTCCGGAACTTGGTTCCTTCCACCATGAAGAGGGCCATTTTGTCACAGAGCTTGGCAGCTGTGGAAGCAAAGCTGCGGTCTGTCACTGCTTTCTGGTAGATGGTTTTAACTATCTCCCCAAGCATTTCCTCAGAGTTGGTGGAGTTCTGAGCCTCCTCCATGAAGGTGGTCAGCTTGGAGTCAACGTCACTGCTGTTGTTACGCATGCTGTTAAGGATTTCAATTAATTTGTCCATTTTGTTCTTTTCAGGATGGGTGGTTTCCACCGTGACTTCGTCCTGGTCCGTGAAAAGGGAAAGACAAGGCGTCTGTTACACAAGGAGAAAACAGATAGGTCAGCCCTTGTCCTTCCACAAAGTGCAAAGGGGAAAGGGGTTAGGGAAGCATATACACAGACCCAGAAAAATCAGAGCATCCTCCTCTCAGCACTGAAAGCCAGCAGTGAATGAGCCCCAGCCCAGAAATGTTTGGTTTCCTCATTTCCCCCAGGACCCAATTTTAGGTTCTTCCTCATCAGCTCAGGGAGATGTGCTCAAGGCTCCATGCTGGGATGCTCAGCTCAGATCCACCTGACTGCCTTCTTTTGAATATTTAGTCAAGCATTTGACTAAATACCCCACGCACCCAGCCTGCGCTGGTCTGCTCCCTTCTCCTCCTGTAGTTCAATCTTAACACATATTGCACAGGGCAAATCTGGAGCAATTTTTTGGACAACTCCAACGCCAACCGACAGAGCAGTTGTGTTGACTACACACACCCAACAGTGGGTGCCTATGGGATGTCTTTCTTATAAGATTCTAAATCCACAAGACAGGCACTGAAGTGAATACTCTGAAAGTCTCTGCTCTACTCCCACTGCTTTAAATAACATAAAAATAATGAACAAAATCTCTTCCTCCCCCTTGTGCCACATGCATAAATAGTAAATGCACATGCACTCAAAGGTATACATTCCCAACATGCACTCCCATGGAACTGTATATGTTCAGGTTATTTTTGCTGCACATTTTGAAAATCTCATTGGAGATACTCCCGCAAATGCATTTTCCAGTCTGAAAAGAGAATCTCAAGAGAAGGAATCTGAGTTGCACAGGGGGCAAACGGAGATATCATCTCCAAATTCCTCAGAAATCTGAGGCTGAATATTGTTTCCAGAAAGGATTTCTCCTCCATCACTTGCAAGCAGCGGTTTTGTTATTGTTGGGTTGTTGGAAGGAAGGGGGAAAGATAAGGGAGTTTCAATTTGTTACTGAGATAAATGCATATCAACTTGAGAGTAGCTGACTGTAAACACTCAGCACATGGTATTTAGCTCTAGTTCTTTAATTGCAGACACAAATTGCCTTTTTTAGACCTCTCTGGGAGCGGATGAGCCCTGCAGACTGGAGGCAGTCAGCTGAGATCACTGCTGAGGAGGGAGAACCCACACTGTAGCTCAAAGTGTCCCATCCTTCCATGCGATGGAATTGCTCCTGAGCTTGGAAAACTCCAGTTAGGAGCAACCTCATCAAATGAGCCTTAACACTGTGTCAATAAAGGGCCCTCCAAAGAAGCATGAAGACACTTCAAGAGAAGCGCTGACACCAGGAGATCAAGAGAAGTTGTGTGCACTCATGGAAAGGTCTCCTGAGCCTAGCCCTTCTCTGCATGGAGCATGGCCAACAGCCAGGCTCTTGGAGAAAGGGAAAGCCAAAGTTCCCCCAAGAAATAATACCTTTTCTTTTAGTCTCCTCCGCAGCCTGTCTTTGGAAGACTGAAGCAAGTTAATCTTGGGCCTCTCCCCAACGCGCTCGTGAATGCTGTCCTTCCGCTTGGTCTCCACCTCCGGGCTGTACAGCTGGGACTGCTTCTCCACCGCCTCCGGACTGCGCTCCGTCTCCGCAGGACTGTGCCCTGTGCAGGCGGAGGAGTCCTCGATTTTCAGATTCTCAGTCTCTTTGGTGTTCCTGTGCATTTCTTTGTCGTTGGGCAAATGCTTCTGGTTGTGGTGCCATCGCCGGTTCTGGCTGTAGCCGTGGTGGCCTGGTCTACCCGAGGAGTGAGGGGCCGGGCCTCCTTGGTAGAGCTTCTGGTGGTCTCTGTTGTGTTTGGTGCCACCTTGCTGATGGTCTGCGTGCTGCTGGGACTTGTTCCCACCAGGAAGTCTCTGTTGTCGCCTGGAAAGTCAAAGGAAGATGTTAGCACACTCCTCCTGTGTGGACTGGTAGAAGAGCATCAAGAATGAGGGAGGTCTTTTCTAAGCAGGGTACCAGAAACCGTATTTACTGACAAAATGGCATAATTCATGCAGTGTCTCCATCCCTGGAGGTGTCCACGGCCATGGATGGAGCCCTGGACAGCCTGAGCTGGTGGGGGGGCCACCCACACCACTGCAGAGACGGAGCTGGTGGGGCTTTAAGGTCCCTTGCAACCCAACCATTCCGTAGTTCTTTGGTTCTATGATCACTAGAGTCCCTTCCAACTCAATCATTCTATGGTTCCATGACCTTTAAGGTCCCCACCAACCCAACCATTCCACAGTTCTTTGGTTCTATCATCACTGAAATCTCTTCCAAATCAACCATTCAATGATTCTTTGGTTCTATGATCTCCAAGGTGCCTTCCTACCTAACCATTTTGTGGTTCTAGCATTCTATGATAATGTGATTTTGGTTCCCAGGAATATCTCCCCTATATTCCTGTGTGAGATACTTCTTCCTTCCATACACTGCCTGGGAAGATTTGGCCAGTCCCAGCCCAGCAGTGGGACACACAGTGAAGCAACGTCAAGAGTTCTCCAGTGGTTTGCTGGAGAGACAAGGGTCCAGCAAGCTTCTTGTGCCAAGACTGCAGCTCCCCAAAAACCCAACAGCCCAATGGAAGAAACACTTCGGCAGCCCCTTTGCTTTTGCATCCGAATGTTGGCTTTTACATCCAACCATCTCCAGTGATCTGCCAGCTTGATGGGGCTCTCAGATGCAGCCACTGCTGCACCGAGCTGTGTAACAACAGCCCTAGAGAGAGGGAACTTTCCTCTTGCTCCTCCTCCAGGAAGCCGGAGTTAGAGGAAATTCCTGCCAGCAGACGTGACCAGAGCATCTTGCACCCTCCCTCTGAACTTGGACATCACACATTTCCACATGGGCCGTCAGGACAGCATTATCAGGGCTTGCAACACACACATACGTGAGCAGAAAAACAGTGGAGGAAATGTAAAGGGCTTCTGTCACCCCAAAGGGCAAAGCCTTGGGCTTTTTAATTTCCATAGCAGAGCTCTGAGTGCGCTCGGGTGCAGGAAGGGGCCAATCACAACTCCATCGTGACGACCAGTGGTTAAGCCATCCCCAGAGCCAGCTGTCAGCCGAGCTGCCCCTCCACCCTGTGCTCCTCGGCAGCCGCAGGAGCTCCAGTCCCGCCCTGGGAGGCCACTGGCTCCTGGCACAAAGCGCAGCACTGGTGCTTGGCTGGGGCAGGATGGATGCGCGGGTTCTTGGTGCCAGGGGAAGGAATTTGTGTTCAGTCTCAAAGCATCAAATCCGGTTTTCGGAGATATTTAACATGTTTTCTTCGCAAGCTGAATGGCGGGGAATGAAAACAAACAAACAAAAAAAAAACAACAACAAAAAAAAGGAGATGGGGAAAGCTTTCCTGTTTGCTGGAGCCTACGAGCATTTTATGAGTACAGATCCTCCACATAAAGTTTTCCTGGCATTTCTTTGTTTCCTCTCAGCAACGCAATCACATAAACCACTTTGTAAAATGCATAAAGAGCAACGCTTATTAAAAGGGGAATGTCAAAATAAGAGTTAGCTGTACCTCTTACCGAGCACTAAGCCCTCACATGCTCCAACGTGCAGGAGTTCTGCTGATGCAATTCAGCATTCTCTCATTGTGGTTTTGCTCTTCTCTTGTCTTCAGCGTTGGAGTTAACTGTTTGGGTGCACTTTCAGTCTTGGGTGTTTAGTCACGTGTATTTAGATCACAAATATTGCACCGTAAAATGGTAAAAGTTGCACAGATAGAAAAATAAATTCACACTCAAGTCTATGTGGAAGGTGAAAAGATTTTTCAGTTTGGAGCTTTAACAATGAGACAGGGAGAGCAAAGGCAACAAGCACAGCTAAAAGGCAAAATTCACATGGCCAGGGCAGAGCAAACACGAACACAAACCAAAGCCCTGCAGTCCCTGACCACAGGATGGAAAACACCAGAGTTAAACAAGTTAGGGGGAAAAAAAAAGCAAGAAATAAAAGCCAAAGGAAGGAGAATGGCAAACAAGAAGCAGTGTCCGTGACTTGGCAGCAGTCTCGGGTCGAGACAATAATCCAGCGTTCCGGCGAAGACTCGTTCTGTGCAATTATCTTCCCAGCACCCCAGCAAAGAAGAAAAGCCAAGAAGAAATAGGACTCTTCGCAGAACAAAAAGCCAAAGGAGGGAGAAGAGGGCCCAAAACTCAAACTTTTATGTCTGCAGAGCATTCCAAAGCCTGGCAGATGGGTATGACCACAGTGGAGGAGCTCCCAAGGCTGCGATCTTGGGAGGGGGTGAGATGAGAGCTTGGAGAAAGACAGAGATGGGCACGAGAAAGGGGATGACCTGCAGCTGGGTCCCTCCTGTTGGTTGGGGCAGGGGTTTGTGGCTTGAAGACTACTGGGGTCCATGGATTGGATGGATGGCCCACAAGAGGTGTTAGTCCTGAAGACAGGACCATGGCCAAGCTGAGGCACCTACACCTCTGGGCAGTGTTCATTCTGAAGTGCTGCAATCGGATAGATCAGCCATGGCAGAAGATTAACTTCTCCTGTCTACCTCACCCCAATGTTTTGTTGAAATGTCTGGCTGTAAACAAAACCCTTCAGTCTTCCCAGTGACGATGGCATCAGCCTCTTCCCGAGCAGATGAAATCCTAAAATCCTCAACACGAGGCCCAACAGAAAACCAATGAGCACCCAGGGACGTGGTCATCCCTTTGCTCTGTAGACAAAACCAGCCATGCTGCCCTGCTCACTTTCATGCTTCACTGCAGGAGGTGCTCCTGCTGCATCCCAGTGGTTCCCAGAGGTTTTCTGGGCCATGGAAAGGCAAACTGGATTTCTCCTGCTACAAGAAAATATCCCAAGAGCACACTGTTTTCCTACCTGCTGCCCGTTTGTTTAATGTTGAAGAACTATTTTCACTGACAACTCTTAATTCAACTCAGAACTCCCACTGGGTTCAGTGGGACTGGGAATTTGGGCATCAGTCAGTGTGGAAAATAAAGAGACATTCAGAGTTACAGAGCAACCGCAGAAGTACAAAAAGCCAAGGGAAGATAGTCAGGGTACTGGAAATTGGATGGTAGAATTTGTGCTATTGTTTCTACACTGATTTTTTTTTTTTTTTTTTTTTGTTTCAGCTAACAAAATGAGACACCTTTCAACAGAATTTAGATCTGACAAATGTTTGCTCTGCTGGAGGAGCCTATGCAAACAAATCTAAGGCTTCAGCTGTCTCAGTGGTTACCAGCCTACGTGCTCAGAACTACAGGATTCCTACAAGTTTGACTACATCGCTTGCTCCCAAGGAGAGAGGCTGGAAGGCACAAGGCTGGGGAAAATAACTCCAGACATGTGCACAGCTGTGGTCTAACACACAGTTGCTGTGTCCCATCAGCTCTGCTCGTACCCCTTGAGCTACACACGTCCTCCGAGAGCCCCCCCAGCTTGCATGGCATGTCCAAAGCCAGAGGACAGCACAGGGTTACATTCTCCTGGTGGCTGCATGCAGATTTGCTTAGGCAGTTCCTGGAAATATGGAGAGGTAAGGAGCTCTATCTCCAACAGCACTTGCGAAACTTACCCGGTGGGGTCAAACAGATTGCAGTTAGTCAGCAACTGCCATTGCAAGGAATTAAGAATTGTTGCCAAAATGGACTTCGTGGGATCTTCCACCCTCATGGGGACGCCAGTTCCCATTTATTTGTGGCACCCCTCAAAGGAGAGGTTTGGATCTGGCTGCAAATGGAGAATATGCAGGTTGGCTCTATGGGTTTGGAAGGACACCTCTCTCCTTTCTTCTCTCCCACCTTCATTTGAAAATCCCATGGTAATCTTCCATCAAGAAGGAGGGAAACTAAGGTCTTGGAGCCCATGACTATGGGATGCATCAACTTGCCCAACCCTGCAGATGCCTGGGAAGCACTTTAACACGTGGATTGGCAGGATGAGTGCTCCAGGCGCTCATGTGGTATGGGTTCTGACACTGTATGGGCACATGCTACGATACCTCAATGTTATACATCATTAGCGTTCAGTGCAGGGAGCACTACAGCCCAGCCTAGCCATGGCTATGTTCTATTCTTGCTGTGACTGAGAGTGGGAAACACTCAAATAGGCTTGACAGTTCCACACAATTTAATCAAAAACCTCAAAATCCCCCAGAAAGCAACAACCACCATCTCCTAGGATGAAGAACACGGGAATTCTGTGTGCTTTCCCTTTGGCTTTCTCTCTCAAATTGGTTTCGCTTGGCTCCAGTTTCATTTTTGTTTGCATTTTTTCTCGGGTCAGTAGGGAACAAGATGTCACGTTCACTTTTGAAAACAAAAATGAAATTATTCACACGTCTTTTATGGCTTTCTGTCAGTAAGGTTCAAGTCCACCCCAACCACTAGGAACAGCCCAAGCGTCTGGGCAGACGGGGTATTTTGGAAGCGTAGAATATCCACCTGTCTAAACCATAGAATCACAGAACCAGGTAATCATAAAGGTTGGAAAAGGACACTAAGATCCCCAAGTCCAGCCCCAGCCTATCCCCACCATGCCCACTGACCACGTGCCTCAAGATGGAGGAGATCAGGTTCTACAACCACCTTCAAACATTTGAGACATAACACAAACTTTAGGTCTTACATGCGCACATCTCTGAAACATACAACGAACTCCAGAAGACCAGCACAGCCAACAAAAACAACACTAGGTGGGTAGAGATTGTTCTGACAAGGTTCACAATGAAAGCATGTGGCTGCTGGGAGAGGCCCTGGGAAGTCTTCAGAGAAGTCGCCCACCTGGGAACAACTCTGCTCTAGTTTTTTGGGACATCATGTCTTTCTTTGTATGCTAGAGGTGGTTGTGTTTGACCTCTACAACAGAAGTAGACCCACCATAAAAGGGAAATATTGGAGGGCCTCATATAGAGAAATCCAAGGAGTTCATGCAGGAATACAGTCAAAAAATGGTGCAGGGCTGATGTGAGGCATGGTTCCTCACGGAATGCATCAACCTATGCCATGGGATGCTGATTGATTTGGCCTTGTTGGGCTGGAAGGACATGCACTAAGTCCATCTGAGCACTGGGGAGCAAATCCGGCTACTTCTGAAGTCCCATGGAAGTCCTCACAAGCTGCAATGCCTGGCTGCCTGAGTCAGCTATTTTCTTCTAGGCTTCATGGAAACGAATCTTCAGGAGGAATTTAAATAGCTGTTTTGCAACACCAGCTTGGGAAAGACGTCCTAAATACAGATGGCATGTGAGATAGCTCCAAAACAGCTCTTTAAACACTTTGCTGGATCTCCCACAAATCATTAGGGACGTCCGGACATGGTCCATTGCACAAAGCGAGCAACCAGCGAGGAAGACAACCCCAGACCTCAAAGCTGGCTGCCCAGACGGGTGTAGAAATCACCACAGTGACTGAATGTAGAAATTGCTCGGAAATGGTTTTCTTCATAGACTACTTTGCTTGGAATTATGCTTTTGGATTGTTAGTGTACCGTAAACATTATAGCAAAAATTACATGAAAATCATAGGGAAATACAGTGACAAGGAAATGAATCCATTTTAGTTGAAGTAGTTCAAAGCTGAAACACAACCACAGCATGGAATGTTTCCCAAAAATCTGCTGAGCGTAAACACACATGGATCCTGGACGACTGGTAAGAACGTGAGCAGAATGGATATAGATTCATTCTCCACTGCTTTGCAATAAAAGAGCTTAAATCCCAGACTCCAGGCTCCCTCCTGTAAAAATACACCAGGACCAATGGGTTATCCTGAGATCAGCTAATCCTAAGAGATATAACATGTAAACCCATGCCAAGATGCACGGCTCCGAGACACAGCCCCATCCTTCCACGATCCTGTCCCCAAAGACACAACCTAAATAGCACGCATGGACCCCACCTGCTGCCGTTTTGCTCAGCTGTCCTCCTACAGACCTCCGTGACTCTTTGACCCACAGCAAGGAAACATTCTAGGTTTTTCCATATCCTATTTATACCAGAGCTTTTGAGTGAACAAATAAATGTCTTTCCTCTAGGAGTTAAAGCAAGATTTGACAGGACCTCCTAACAGCTGTCCAGACACATGAGCTGACCCCAAGTCCATGGCAAGCAATGACTTCCACTGTGAGGATGTGGTACAACACCAATGCAAGCAGCTGAGATGCTTTAACTTATGTGTACCAGGAGCCTTCAGCTAGCACTCAACAAACTTCTTCAGAAAAGATGTTGGATGTTCTGGCATTTAGCACCATGGAGCTTTGGGAGCTGGGACTGATCTGGGTGTTGACTCACTGATGATCCCAAGGCAGCCTTGCCCAAATGGCATGTTTCAATACGTCTGTCCCCCCGTCAACAGAAGGATGGTCTCCGTTCTCCCCACCCCTGCCTCCCTTCTCATGCTACCGCCAATGCTTGTGTGTCAGGGAATGATCCAGTCTAAAAACTGACTTTCTCTCGGATGAGTTTCCCAGCCTGGCTGACGGTGGATGTGGAGGGGAACACGCAGCTGGGGGTGATGGATGGAGCTGGGTCACCTTCTGCAGCTCCAGTGGAGCATCACTACCACACCCAGCACCCCCAGCTTTAAGTTGGGATGATCTGGAGCACAGGGAATGGTCAGTGCAGTGCCACTGCATCACACAGGGAGGCAGGTTCACAAAACATCAGCACTGCATGAAATGCCAGACTGCTGTGGCTTTAGTAGGAAGAAATGGAAACTAAACAGTTAACAAATATCCAAAAATAGAGTGGAGTTCACTTGTCTTTTTTTTTTTTTTTTTAATATGGAGATGAAAAAAATCCCTGGGTGATTTACGTGCCAGCAGAGATATTAGCTGCATATAATAGATGCAATATTTTTAATACTAATATTTTGGGCAGAGACAAGAGTGGGAATGGAAAGTATTTCCAGTGCCTTGACTTCTTTATTTTGCAAACATCAGTTGCTAACTGGGGTCAGACAGAAAGATTGTTTCTGCAACAAGAGCCCAAACAACTCAAGCTGGCAACTCCTTCCTGCAGCAGCCGTGCCAGGAGGCCCTGGGTCTGTGTGGCCAGCGTCCCCACAGGGCTTGCAGGGAGGAGGAAAGGTGGTAGATGCTTTCCTGCCGTACATTTGGGGTAGAATTCTATGTATAATAAAAGCATTTTTTTTTGGCATTGAGGAGCTGGAAATGCTCCATCAAAGAGAAAGACATTTTGATAGCAGGCTCAGAGGTGCTGGGGGTATCTGCTGGCCAGAGGCTGGCTGCAAAGGCTGCAGTAGAGCAAGGTGCAACCACAGCCCCTTCACCACCTTGTCCCTGGTGTCCTGCATGGAAGTGGGGATGCTCTGCTGAAAGCACGCTGAGGTGGTTTCATTTCTGACTGTTTTTCTTGGGAACAGGTCTGGGATGACTCCACTGTGACTCTTCTCAAGGACTTTCCAGGCAGGTTGCTTGAAAATAAACAGGTCACATCACCATCTACCAAAGCAAACCTCAATGCCTTGGGTGGTGGGTGATTCCAGAGCAGGCAGCACATTGGTCTCACCTGCAAAACTGCAAAACCTGTCTTCAGTGCTGACTCTTGCTTTGTGTAGACAGCTGCAGAGCGAAGGTAGGCACTGCACACAGCACTTCTAGGCTAACTCTTGTGATTCCAAAAGAAGGATGTTTCAGAATAAACAAAAGAAGATTATTTATTATTTATTACACAGGGAGAAAATTAGAAAGGCAAAAGCCCAGCTTGAACTCAACTTGGCCGCTAGGGTAAAAGGGAACTAATATATATTTACAAATATATTAACAGAAAGAGGAGGACCAAGAAGAGTCTCCATCCTTTACTGGATGTGGCTGGGAACGTGACCACTGAGGACAATGAAAAGGCTGAGGTTCTCAATGCCTTCTTTATGTCTGTCTTTAAAAGCCAGGCCAGTTATCCTCAGGGCACTCTACTCTCTGACCTGGAAGTCTTGGATGGGGAGCGGAATAAACCCCCCAAGATTCAGGAGGAAATGGTCAGTGACCTACTGCTCCACCTGCACTGCCTCAAGTCCATGGGGCCAGACGAGATCCACCCGAGAGTACTGAGGGAGCTGGCAGAGGAGATAGCCAAGCTACTTTCCATCATCTATCAGAGCTCCTGGTCAACTGGAGAGGTCCCAGAAGACTGGAGACTTGCCAATGTGACTCCCATCTACAAGAAGGGTTGTAAGGAGGATCTGGGGAACTACAGGCCTGTCAGCCTGACCTCGGTGCCAGGGAAGGCTATGGAGCAGATTGTCCTGAGGGAGATCACGCGGCATTTGCAGGACAGCCGGGGGATCAGGCCCAGCCAGCATGGGTTTGTGAAGGGCAGGTCCTGCTTGACCAACCTGATCTCCTTCTATGATCGAGTGACCCGTCTGGTGGATGAGGGAAAGGCTGTTGATGTAGTCTACCTAGACTTCAGCAAAGCCTTTGACACTGTCTCCCACAGTATTCTCCTGGAGAAACTAGCAGCCTGTGGCTTGGACAGGTACACCCTTTGCTGGGTAAGGAGCTGGCTGGAGGGCTGGGCCCAGAGAGTGGTGGTGAAGGGAGATAATCCAGCTGGTGACTGGTCACGAGTAGTGTTCCCCAGGGGTCGGTGCTGGGGCCTGTAATGTTCAGTGTCTTTACTGATGACCTGGATGAGGGCAGTGAGAGCACCCTCAGTAAGTTTGCAGATGACACCAAGCTGTCAGGAAGTGTCGATCTGCCTGGGGGTAGCAAGGCCCTACAGAGGGATCTGGACAGGCTGGATTGCTGGGCTGAAGCCAATGGGATGAGGTTCAACAAGACCAAGTGCCAGGTCCTGCACTTTGGCTGCAACGACCCCAGGCAATGCTACAGGTGTGGAGTAGAGTGGCTGTAAGATTGTGTGGAGGAAGGAGACCTGGTGGTATTGGTCAATGCTCGGCTGAATGTGAGCCAGCAGTGTGCCCAGGTGGCCAAGAAGGCCAATGGCATCCTGGCTTGTATCAGAAATAGCGTTGCCAGTAGGAGCAGGGAAGTCATCGTCCCTCTGTACTCAGCACTGCTGAGGCCCCACCTCGAGTACTGTGTCCAGTTTTGGGCTCCTCACTGCAAGAAAGACATTGAGGCCCTGGAGCGTGTTCAGAGGAGGGCGACGAAGCTGGTGAGGGGTCTGGAGCACAGGGCTTATGAGGAGCGGCTGAGGGAGCTGGGATTGCCCAGTCTGGAGAAGAGGAGGCTTGGAAGTGACCTCATTGCTCTCTGTAATTACCTGAAAGGAGGTTGCAGTGAGCTGGGGGTTGGCCTCTTCTCTTGTGTAACAGCGATAGCACTAGAGGGAATGGCCTCAAGTTGTGCCAGGGAAGATTCAGGTTGGACATTAGGAAATACTACTTTTCTGAAAGAGTGGTCAGGTGCTGGAATGGGCTGCCCAGGAAGGTGGTGGAGTCACCAACGCTGGAAGCGTTCAAGGAATGTTTAGATGCTGTACTGGGGGACATGGTCTAGTGAGAAGTATTGGTGATAGGTGGACAGTTGGACTGGGTGATCTTACAGGTCTTTTCCAACCTCAGTGATTCTATGACTCTATGATTTATTCATATAATACACAGTTAAACTGATATAGTATATGGTATTACGTAAGCTATATGCAGCCAGGCTGTAGGAGCTGGGAGTACCAGGAGTTTACACAGATTCACAAAGCACACGGACCAAAGGAAAACCCATCAGGAGCTATGGGGCACAAAAGCTGCA
This sequence comes from Numida meleagris, assembly GCF_002078875.1. Taxonomy (NCBI): domain Eukaryota; kingdom Metazoa; phylum Chordata; class Aves; order Galliformes; family Numididae; genus Numida; species Numida meleagris. Next base: position 1,391,858 of record NC_034438.1, read on the forward strand.
AACTCCTGGAGAAGGGGAGAGCAATGCAGGGACACAGCACCATACATCAGCCTGCTCTCCCCATGCTCCTCCTGGTGTCTGGCCTCACAGGGGCAAAGAATCATGGAATCACAGAATCACAAAGGTTGGAAAAGATCACTAAGATCATCAGGTCCAAGCCCAACTCGACCCCCCACCATGCCCACTCACAGAATCATACAATCACTAAGGTTGGAAAAGACCTCTAAGACCACCAAGTTGAACCCTGACCCATCCCCACCATGTCCACTGACCATGTCAGGCTACGAGCACAGAGCCAGGTGTTTTGCCAGGTGTTTTGGCGTGCCCAAATTTCTTCTTGCAGCCCACCTCCGCGTAATCACAGCTGATTGCAAAAGGAAAGTGACGCTGCACCACAGCGTGCATGTGTTTGGCCTGTGGCACCATGCAATGAGGCTGGGTGTAGGATCTCGGGGCTGGGTGCAGGATTTGCAGCGTAATGCTTTGCACGCACCGCCAGGAGCACAGGCAATTAGCAGCGCTGGCGCACGTGCGGCCGTTCATTAAGCCGCAGTAACGCAATCACCCAGCTGAGCCCTTTTAGGAACAAACCACCGAGACAATATTGGCCTCTGGGGACCTGCAGTTCAGACAATTAATTTAGTGCAATAACTCACAGCGATGCTGCAGACAATCAAAATGAATGAAACAATGATCTGTCCGTAAATTGCCTGTAACTAACACCTCGCTGACGCATGGCACACCGCCGCCGGCCGCCTGTTTCCATGGCATACAGTGCTGACTGTCTCTGGGAACTTATGTGTGTGTGAGTGCTGATCCAGCTCCTGGATGGGATGTCCCTGATGGGCTTAGGGTGCCTGCTCTGGGTCCCCAAGGAGAGCCCCGCGGTGGCTCCATGTCCTGCCACCGGCGGCCAGGAGGGCACAGGGGAGATGGGATGGTGCAGAGGATCGAAACCTCCAGCCAGATGCTGCCTCAATGGTCAAAGTCACAGAGTCACAGAACATACCGAGTTGGAAGGGACACACAGAGGGACCACTGTGTCCACACAGCACACAAACCCAAACCCTACAGCTGAGAGAGGTGTCCCAAGGCTCTGTGAGCTCCAGCAGCTGTAGGTCACCATGAGGGAGCTGCAAGGGATGAGGAGCTATAGGGACATAAGGGGCTGCAGGGCCATGAGGGGCTGTAGGGCCAAGAGGAGCTGCAGGACATGAAGGAGCTGTAGGGCCATGAGAGGGCTTGAGGCCGCCACGAAGGCTGTTTCAATCCTTTCATCTCCTTCCCTTCCTCTCTCTTTCTCCTGCTCAAAACCATTTGTTGAACTCAATAAAGACCTGCAAACCATCTCGCTTGCCGCTGCTTTTCAGCAAGCGTACAGTCCGTCTGAAACATTTTGCTTTGTTCCAGCAAGGAACGGCAATTCTGCACCAAAATAATGCCTCAATATTGTTGCTTTCTGTAATAAACATCCTCTCCACTCACTGCGAACCCCTCAATAAATGTCTCTGTAAGAACAAAAGACATTTCTGTATTGTTTTAAGTTCTCTTCCTTTCTGAAAACCTCAATTAAAGCAGTGAAAAAGCCAACGCGTCACTTCTATACTCTGTAATTATGAACTCATTTCTATTCACTATCCCAGCAGGAGATTATTGTCCTGCTGACCTCTGGAATGGCTCTTCTGAGGCTTTTCCAAAATCTCCCAGCACTAAAAACAACACGTTAATATCAACCATGAAACAAGCTCACCTTCACGTTCACCCAAAATAACATGCAGCCTTAAAATCCACGGCGAGTGGTATTCCTGCCACTATTTTTATTTGCGAAACATGCCCGGGCACTGGCCACGAATAGAACAGCATGGGAGAGGCTTTGGAAACAGCTCTAAAAGCAGCGTGAAAATCGCTGGAATACAGGCCGACAGCTTGATGTAAAGAGTTGTCACATCAGTGCCTTGCATGATACCCTCTGAGTGATGCTTTGGCCTTTCTTATCAATCCCATCAATATTTCCAGCACAAAAACCTGACCTCCCACACTCTCATGTGCCTGTGGCATGCCTACGTGTACATGTTTCTCTCCCCTTAACTTTCAGGATCAAATCCGAGCAGCACAGCTTAGTCAGAGCCAAGGATCCAACAGCTCAATGAACAACACTCCAAATCCCACCTAACCCCAAGGATTTGAGGAGTTCACATTTTGTCTGAAATGCTCAAATTGTGCCTGCAGTGCCTGACCTGAGATGCCACTGCATTGTAGCAGACCCCTGGGTTACCCATCTCTTGCCTTAGGACACAGCAGACTCATGAGCCGCGTGTACTCCCCCAGTTACCCACCAGTGGGATGGAAACCCTCCAGAAGAAGGTGCTAATTGTTAAGATGCCTCCTCCATGAGATGGAAGAGGATGGGATGTGAGTCTCAAGTCTACATTCTTGCTGAAGACAGAACAGAAGCAAAGCCCAGCGCTTTCTCCATGGCGAGATGTTTTGGTTCCACTGCTCCCACGACTCTGTTTTTCAGACTTTCTTGGCTCAGGTTGATGTGGGAAAGTGAAATAAAGCACAGAAACCTGTTCTTACCCTTAATCATCTTTGTTGCCCCCTGCTGGACTCCTTCTAGGACACCCTTGTCTTTTTTGAGCTGGGGAGCCCAGAACTGGACAGTCATCTGCTTGAGAAGAACCGTCCTCCAAATGCCAATAACTGCACCCTCACTGAGCACAGAATCATAGAATGGCTTGGACTAGAAGGTACATTGGAGATCAGCTTGATCATCTAGACTATTCAGCATGACATGGCCAACCTAGTTGTGGACAGTACAGTAGGATCCAGATGTCAGCACCACTGGGAATGCCTTACAGCACTTTGTCTGGCTCCCAGCCCATCCTGGTGCAGGTTTCACAATATGCTCTGGCATCCAAAATAGCAGCTGCGATCCTGGAGGTGAATCCCAGCAGCCTCTGCTAAAGGTGAGAACTGCAGTGAGGTCTCCCATGTGCTCCTCGTGGCATTAGTAACGTTATAAAACCCCAAGCTTATCCAACAGACCTCAATTTCTGTTGAGGTTTAGTAACAGTGAAGTGCCCTGCTGATGGCATGCAGGTCGTTCAATCAGCTGCAGAGATGGAGAAAAACAACCTGCAAAGCCTCCTGATGCCATAAAGTCTACTGGCAGCTGGGCAATTCAGGTTAAATTTAGTCTGCAGTACAGAGGTCATGTCAGTCGCCAAGATCATAAAAAAAGAGAATAAAAAGTCCTGTGTTGTACAGGCTTTATGTAATGCCAATGCTGCTCTCAATAGAGAGGTGAACCCTGCAGCTGGGAAACGCACCCAGCTTGCTCCTGCCACTGCCTCCTGGCATTAAAAAAAATGGAACAATGAAAGGAAGGGATTAAATTTCCTCAGACGGGTATCTCTTAACCCCTCTGTACCATGCCTGTCTAGGCAGACCAGGCTGGTGGAGGGGGTACACATGTCTCCCAGTTCTGCTCATGTGGACTCACACATGTATTTTTTGTACTATTGTGTACTATTTTGGGGGCAGGAAAGTGGCTCTTAGGTGATCCAGTCCAGGGCTGATGCTAGATACAAACTTGATTGATCTTCAGATGGCTTCTGTGGATCTGCTGGACCGTCTGCTGGGATTGCTGCACACTCAGACCACCACAGCCCTTCCTCCCTTGGTGGCAATCACGGCAGATCTTCTTCCCAGTCTACATCAGGTGGCCAGTTGTCATCTACTTTTCATCGTGGCCATGTGGTTCTTCAGCAGAAATACTCCTCCTGGCCCTGCATCGCGTACCCTGCATACCAGAGAGCATCCTCATTGCTCCCAACCTGCTGGCAAGGCTGCACAAGCAGAGATGTGCAAAGAAGCGTTTCCTTCTCTGGGCTTAAAGTCAGTTGTCACTTCCCTACATCCTTGTATCAACAAATAGGAAAAAAAAAAAAAAAAAAAAAAACAAGTGGAAACTTTTGCTTTCCTTCTCCTTATCCCAAAGGATGCTCTGGCATCGTGCAGCCCGCTACGCTCATCCCACCGTACCTCCTCCCCTTGCAGGACTGGGTTCGGCAGAGCTGATTCCTGTCATGTTTTATTGCAGGGCAAAGTGGTGGAGTGCCCTTTATGGTGTTTTGAAAGGAAATTGTACAGGAACAATGTCCCGGGCAGTGTGGCTATTGAAAACCCTTCACAAAGGGAGTTTGCCACAAGAGGAAAAGCTGCTTAATCAGTCCAACTAATCACCGTAGGTGGTTGAGAGTCCCCGAGGGTCTGTAAAATCAAATAGAATGGGAAAAGAAATATATCACAGCTTGCCTACGCTTCTCCTGGAGCCACCAGCAGATCCGGGACGCTCCCTGCCTGGCCCCGAGCCTGTGGTCACCGTCCTCTGGGCTGTCCCCATGTAGCACCGCACTCGTCCCAGTGGTGGGGACGCGTGGATGAGCCCTCGAGATGTCCCTCAGCGGAGTGGTGGTCCTGGAGCGGGACAGCGGGGCTGGGGGCAGTGAGCAGGGAGCAGGGCAGGGTGCCCACCCTCCTGCAGTCACCCCAGATGACCCCGAATGGCTTCCAGCGTCGGCAGGAGGGGTCAGCAGCGCTTACACAACCCTCAGGAAGAGGAAACTGTCCCTGACAGCCACCCGCGGCTCTCCGGGGAGGGAGGATATTTCTGCCTCCTCTAGCTCTCAACCTCATTAGAAACAACACCCAACGACAACAACAAAAAAAAAAAAGCCCAAAGAAAAAAGGAAAAAAAAAAAAAAACAATAAAAAAACAGCCGGACTGCTTTTCCCTGATCATTAAAGTGTAAAGCCAAGTTGAAGGTAGGAAGCAAACTGGGACAGTGTGAGAGAAAACCTGGGGATGTTTCTGGAATCAAAAGCAGTAGGGGCATGGTGAGGAGAGATGGGGAAAGCTCCCACCTCTTTACACTCTGGGAGCTCTCTGGAAAGAGGAGATTAATTAACTCCATCCATTTTACACTCCATTTTACACCATCCCCTCCAAGGCACGGGGCTGCATTTCCCATAGGCAGACCACCAACCACCCACCAACAACCAACAAGAGGCGACAGAACCAATGGGATCATGACAGTGCCAACTTTTTAAGAGTTCCCATTCCCCATCAATCTTCTCCTGGACCTCAAACAAAGTGGTCCGCTTCCTGAGGTGACGACCACAGAATGGTAGGGGTTGGAAGGGACCTCTGGAGATCACCAAGTCCAACTGTCCCAAGGGTATGGCTGGCTGGCTGGGCCCTCCATCCCCAACCACATTGTCCTGGGATGCCACAGAACAGACTGGGATGGGATGGAGGAGAGGCCCTGAGAGAATGGGTCCGTTGTGCTCCATATTGCAGCCCTGTGGAGGTCAAACCAAACTGCCTCTGCTGTTGGCTGGGAAGGGTGGGTCTTGTAGCAGCAAATGGCAGGTTAGCATTTGGGACAAGAAAAAAACCATCACTGGTATCCAGGAGCTGCTCTCATGGACATCTGTGGCCGACATCGATTTGCTACCAAAAATGTGCCAAGCAGACCACAGTCAGTGCTCCTCAACTGGGAGAGATGGAGCCAGCTTCAGCACCTTCAACCCGATCTTTGTGTCTCTTCTATGCAACAAATGAAGCATGCATTCCATGGAAAAATTAAAAAATGACTCGTAATGTAAAACCTTGGGTTGCCCTAATCCAGTGCTGCTCCTGGGACATCACCCTGCAAACCCTCCCACTCAGATATTTGGTCTGGGGCAGTCTCTTGCCCCACACATCCCAGCAGCAGCCCAAGGCAGCTCTTTTTGGCCCAGCAAGGCATCATACCTCGGTGCAGAGAAACCACTGGCTGCTCCTTCTGAGAGATGAGACTCATGTAACTAAATATGCAATTTACACAATTAAATATACAATTAAATGAACTCATTAGGTCGAAACCACCATTGCCACAGGAACTCAGCTGCCTGCCTTGTTAGCACATCCCCTCCTTCACGCAGATGCCTTGCTGCAAACCCCGCTCAACCCATTCTGAAAGTCAGCACATTTTGCTTTTCAATGGAAAGAGAGGAAGCAAGCCACAGGGACTCAGAGCCTTTACAGATAACACCTTGCAGCTGCCTCTTCTATTGGAAGTGTGAGGATCTGCCTATGCTGTAATACGTGCAAGACACATCATTTTCCAGACCTTAGTGCTCGAGGAGCATGAGAGGTTATACCCCAGATTTCAAGGGCAAGCCATGGGGACAGACAGACACTTCACTTTCTGGTTGTCAGTGTTCCAGTACTGGTTTCTGCATTAGCTCAGTGGTGACAGCTGCTAAACAGTGATATTCACATAAGCACAGAACCATAAAACCATAGAATGGTTGGGCTGGAAGGGACCTTGAGGATCATAGAACCACAGAATGGCTGGATTGGAAGGAACCTTGGGGATCACAGAACCATAAAATGGTTGGATTGGAAGGGACCTTGAGGATCATAGAACCACAGAATGGCTGGATTGGAAGGAACCTTGGGGATCACAGAACCATAAAATGGTTGGATTGGAAGAGACCTTGAGGATCACAGAACTATAAGAATGAGTTGGGTTGGAGGGAGCCTAAAGCCCCCCCAGTCCCACACCTGCCATGGGCTGGCTGCCCCTTTTACGGCACCAGGCACCTCCAGGGATGGAAGTGTCCAAAGACATTCCATGAGACAGTGGGGAAAGATGTGCAGTGAGGACAAAAAAGGCTAAAAAGAATTCCAAAGAGAGGTTCCACTTACCTCCTGTCGTTTCTCCTCCTTCGGAACAGCTTTTTGGTGTGTGCGATTTCAGCTTCATGAGGCAGCGGGTGGTAACCCTGGAAAACAGGGAAAAGCAGCGTTCAGCTCCAGGATACAACAGGCATTGACTGAGCCCCCGGGATAAGGATGAGTGCCATCCACCTATCAAGCTGACCAGGACACTAAATATCTTGCCCAAGGCAAGCTGGAGGCAGAGGTGCAGTTTCCCTGCCTTGTCCTCTCCCCAGTGAAGGTACCAGGTCACCCCACACTGATTTGGTGCTTTGGTCTGGCCAAGGGAACTCTGTATTACCATCCTACTATGGGCATCACGAGGCTTCATTAATGTGAGCAAAGAGCCCTGAGGTTCCTGGAGGAAAGGCACAGTGTGAGTGCAAAGCATTATTTATTTTCCAGGGACTACGGAGCTGTCATAACCGCAATGATTTTTATTTATGTAGCATTGTACTTCCCAGGCTGGTGATAAAAGCCTCGTAAAACTCTCTCCTTCTACTTCCATAGCGATCTGTCTTATCCTTCAAGCTGGTGAATCAGCCTGGACATCACCGAAAAGAGCCTGGAAATCTCTGATGTCAAGCTGCTTAAAATTATACTGAGACTTTTCCATTACTGGATGCTGGAGTTTGAGCCCTTTTCACCCATTTGGTCACTTTTTTTTTGCCAAATGCATTGGAGGAGCTTAAATCTTGGAGACCTCTGCTCCTCTGAAAACGTGCTCCTCTGAAAATGTGCTTGCAATTGGCTGACGAGTACCAAAGTGAATGGGAAAAGGAAAGGAGGGAGCAGACCCACTGCCCAGTCACATCAGCTCTACTTGTTTAGGAAATGAGGCAAAAAATAGCACAATACTCAGTGAGACTGCTTCCAAATGTTGCAAACACAGCTAAGTCTGGGGTATTTTTAAGATTTTAAACTGCATTTCAGAAACGTGAAAATACAATTACCCTGAAAACTGAAACCATCCTTGCAAAGCATGAGCACCCGAAGTGCTGATTTCCTATGAATTGTCATTACATCTCGGGAGCTGTACTCCTGCTCATTCCAAGCAGAAACCATAGGTAAAGTGGTGCCATGCTGCTCCTCCTCAGCCCCTGGGCATCCAGAGGGTGTGAGGGATGGGTTAATTCCATGGGAATACGTCTCACAGCCCAAGCAGGAATGGATTAATTCCATGGGAAGAGGTACCCCAACCCAAGAAGGGATGGGTTAATTCCATGGGAAGACATCCTCCAATCCAAGGACGAATGGATTAATTCCAAGGGAATGCATCCCCCAACCCAACGAGGGGGGGATTAATTCCATGGGAAGACATCCCCCAACCCAAAGAGGGATAGATTAATTCCAAGGGAATGTGTCCTCCAACCCAACGAGGGATGGATTAATTCCAAGGGAATGTGTCCCCCAAACCAAAAAGGGTTGGGTTAATTCCATGGGAATGCATCCCCCAGCCCAAGGAGGGATGGGTTAACTCCATGGGAATGTGTCCTCCAACCCAAGGAGGGACGGATTAATTCCAAGGGCATGCATCCCCCAACCCAACGAGGGGTGGGTTAATTCCATGGGAAGATGTACCCCTTTCCCCCAACCCAACGAGGGATGGATTAATTCCAAGGGAATGCATCCCCCAACCCAACGAGGGGTGTGTTAATTCCATGGGAATGTGTCCTCCAACCCAAGAAGGGATGGGTTAATTCCATGGCAATGCATCCCCCAACCCATGGAGCCCAAACAGAACACAGCGTGCCCATGAGGAGAAGCAGGCGTCTCGCTCCCAAGCCGAGCGGTTCCCTTCCTTAGTCCTAGGCATGAGACAGTGTTTTGGAAAAAAAACGTCACCGGTCCCTACTCTCGTCTATTTCAGTGCCTAAGCAGAGCTAAATTTGGAAGGGAGAAAAGTCGACTTTTTTTTTGTGCGGGGAGCTGATGTAAAAGGAAATATCGGCGACTTCCAAGGAGGGCGGAGTGCCTGGAGGAGGTGAGGGCGGGGGGTGGGTGCAGGCCAGAGTCCCAAGGGCACGGCACACGCGTTTATGACATCTGTGTGCTCTTTGCTTTGTCTGCAGGCTGCTCTCCACTGCAGGCTGTGCAGGGCAGTGCTGGAAGCTGGCTCACAGAGGACAAGGTGAATCTCCAATGGCTCTCCCAATTTCATAAAGTATCCCCGATAGCGAGGGATCGATAAGGATCACTGATTCCAGACTTGTGGCAAACAGATGCTTTATGAAGGTGGAACCAGAGGGCAGAACCAAAGAAACAAGTTTCGCAGAGCAGAAGACCACCCTGTGCCCTGCAATGGGTCCACAAGAAGACCTACACAAGAGAGACATTCTTCAGTCCTGCCCAACCCAGAGATGCACATTTGCAGCTTGTCAGTGGGCAGAGAAACTGCATTTGGTCTCTCTCCCACCACAGTTTTATTTTGATATTTATTCACAGGTGGCTTGAGAGCATAACATTTCAGCGTCACGGGTTCTGGAAGTGAGAGATGTGGGAAAAGTAAAGAACAAGGAGCCCATGGTCTTCGGAAGCACCACTAATAGGGGTCCTTTTCAATTTTGGAGCAAAACACTCCGTGATTTACGTGGTGGTAAACTTGGAGAAGAACCTGAGAAGCCCATGGGACTTCTCATGTATGTACACATATGTCAAGTTGGAATTCCAAACATAAGGAAGACCAGCAGCTCTGTGAGAGAAAGGGCTCTCCAGGCTGGTCCCCTGGAGATCAGCTCTCTTGTGATGGGTATATTCATTTTCAGATGTTTTTGCAAAAGCGGCTCTTGGAGAAGAGGTGGTGGCCTCTGGCAAGCACTTCTCTACATGGTCTGACAGTGATTGGACAAGGGGGAATGGTAAGGGGTTGGGGCTGTGTCGGCCTTGGGTCTCTTCCAACCCAACTGTTCTATCATCCTGTAGTTCTGCGTTCTTAGAGGACCTTTCCAACCCAATCACTCTGTGATTCTATGGTTCTACGATCTTCAAAGTCTCTTCCAGCCCACCCATTCAATGGTTCTATGATCTTCAAGGTCCCTTCCAACATAACCACTCTGTGATTTGTTGTTTCAATCCTGTGGTGTTCACATCTGCCCAATGCAGCCTGACTCTCAGATGTGAGATCTCACCCCATGAAGTGACCTTCTTCACCATGTAAGCCCACTCAGCCCCTCCCGCAGAAGATGCTCACAGCTCTGAGACAACCAAGCATGCAAAAATGACCCAAATGTGAAACAGAGCAAACAAAAGGCTGAGAAAAGCAGCAGGATAGATGGAAAGGAAAACAAGGCTGGGGCAATGGGAGAAGGAAAAGAAGTGATCTGATTGTACCAGTCCACATGAGATTTATCTCAAGAGCCTTTGTGCCCTCAAGAAACATCTCCACCCCTCCTTATCTTAAGCAAACGGTGGCAGGAGGCCTGGGCTGAGCAAACAGGTTGTTAGGCTGGCAGTGCAAGCCGGTAGCTTTGCTCTATTTTATTGCACCCCAAGCTCAGGGTGGGATTTGTTTTCCGAGGCGGTGGGAAGCGATGGGTGGGGTTGGGTTTATGGAAGATGCAGCAATCTCCCTGCATGACAACAGCAGAAATATTGCGGATAGAGGCAGGGCAAAAAAATAAACAAATATTGCACTTCCAGAAACAACCCACAGAAATCATTCTCGTAATGTGTCACAATAAGGCTTTCATCCACTGATATGATAGATCATTTGCTGCAGATATGGGAAGTCTGGAACAGCACAGAGACGCAGATGTATTTATTTCAATTTTATTGTGCCAATTCCACGCTCTGGTGCCTCGAGGGGTTGCATGTCACTGGGCACATTCAGAAAAAATTTAGAGTCAGGCTACGCATGGGGAGCATGGTGGGAGCAAGAGGTGCCCCCATGGGATGAGGGGCACGGGGACCAGCTCCATCACCAAGGCCAGCAGTTGTCACCACTGTCGGCGCTCTGAGCAAAGCCATCTCCAGACAGACTGCTTGCCTGGACCTCTTCCCCTTCCAGGAATTCCCACCGAACCAGCCTGCCATCCTCTCTCTTCTCTGACACGAGGGGAATTTTCTGCCTCTTGAAAGAAAAGGGCCATGGCACCAACCAAAGCCTTGACCTGATTTGAAAGCCATGGAAAATACCTAACAATGGCAGGAAGGGCCCTGTAAATGATTTCCTCTCCATTAAAATTGAAGTGATAAATCTGTTCCTTCAAATTGCAAGCTATTCATTTTTCCTGGAAGGTGCTATTAGAATAGCTGCTTCTGATTAAGGAATCCATCGCTGCTCCTTTCTGCATAGGACCAGAATGTCTTGGGTTGGGTTGGAAGGGATCTTAAAGACCATTTAATTCAGGACCTGGTGCCAACTGAAGAGAAAATGCAACACCTTTATGCCACGCTCGGTCATCAAAGCCAGAGCTAAATCCAGCTGTGGGGCTGGCCAAGGGGATGGTGCTTCCAAGAGGGATGAGAGCAAAGATCTCCTGGCTTTGCCACCACGCGACAGTGGGAGGGATGCTCTGCAGACCATGGGGTAGGACGTGCCTGCCCGATGAATCATGGCACCGCGCAGCACGCCCATCGCATGGGAGGCATAGGAAGTTGTTTCTTGGGGGATGTCCCGGTTTGGAGGATTTCCTGATTAACTGCAACTTTGGGGAGTGTGCCATAAAGCGTGCATTGCCAGCAAAGGCAGAGTGCAGAGGTGCAGCGAGTGTGCTCCGGGGGTCAGCGCCGTGGAGATTTTTCACAAGAAAAAGAGTTGGGATATAGATGAGCGATGGGGAATCAGCTGAATATCTTTCCTTCCTTAGTTTCCAATAAAAATTCTGACCTATTTCCTACAGGGCTGCCCTCCCATATTGCCTCAGGGATGCAAACTCCTGCAATCCCATTTGCTGAAGGCTACTGACAGTTTATGTGGCCCCTCTCCCAAATCCGGGGGCGTTTTAATGAATTGCAGACTCCATGCATGCAGTCCCAGAGCTCTGACTCTTCCCACCTCTTTCCTTTGGAGTATGCTATCAGCTCCTGGCACTGTGGACACCCAACTAAATGGAAGATTAAATACACGCTGCCAGCTTCACCCCACTGCATGCAACCCAGGGATAAAAGAGGGGGATATTAGGAACAAACTATTCTCCAAAGAGTGGTCAGGCACTGGCACAGGCTGCCCAAGGAGGTGGGGGAGTCCCCATCCCTGGAGGTGTTCAATAACTGCGGAGATGTGGCACCTGGGGACGTTGCTAGTGGCCATGCTGGGGTGGGTTGGGCACCTTTGAGGGCTTTTCCAACCTTAATGATACTGTGATTCTACAAAAAAAAAAGCCAAAGAGAACGGCAGAACAGCCCAGAGCGAAGCTGCCCACATGGGACGAAGGCCGCAAATGCAATTAAAGCATTAGAATAATTCATCAGAATAATTAGGCAAAATACTAACGGGCTGCACAGGGAGGTGGCAGAGTCACCGTCCCTGGAGGTGTTCAAGAAACATTCAGATGCTGTCCTAAAGGACACGGTTTAGTGGGGACACATCGGTGGTAGGTGGACGGTTGACTGGATGATGGAGGCCTTTTCCAACCCTGTTGATTCTGTGATTCTACGATACTCCAAGCGAAATGTGCCTTGAACCCTCCCCAGTCCCTTCTGCTGGTGACTGACAGCGAGTTTTCTGGGGTCTAATGCTCAGCCCCGTGGCTCCTGAGTTGTACATAGTTCAGAGATGATAAAACTCAAAAATCTGCAGACATGCACAGAGCCACCAGCAGAGCAAGGTGCACGCTGGAAGCACTGGAGCCAGGCGCTCCAGATGCACCGAAACAGACACGCGGTGCCATAGGAAGAGTATAAATAACAGACAAAAGAAATCCCCTTTGTTACCAGAATCCGCAAATCCACCATGGGTTACAATCTGACTTAGGAAACAGAGCTTTTTCCCATGTTCAGGCAAAACGGGAACAATACTTTGCGACTGGAAGTAACTCTCTGATTGTTTTCACTGATGTTATTTTAGTGTTGTTTAGGTTTATTGCTTATTTGTATGCATTTCCTCCAGCCCAGTCGTGCTTGAAAACAAGCCTTACTGTCTGCAGTAAGTCCCATCCAGAAATAAATGCATGTATCCAGTAAATACGGATAGAACCGCAGCACTGTTTGCTCCCTTACGTGCTGCAGCATCACCTTCAGCACTCAAGGATGGTCTCAGAGGGGATGGATTTAATTCAGTGTGCTCCCCTGTCCTCCACCCTTCAAATCTGGGGTTCAGCCACGGGACTCTCCCCAACCCACTGGTGCCACCAACTCGTCACACTGAGTGATGGTGACAAAGCTGCTGGGGGTTGGAGAGCTCAGGGTAGAGAGCTGCCCCTGGGTAGCCCAGGCTGACTATGAGAAAGGGCTGCACTGCTCCAAAAAGCCTTTCCTGCACTCTGCTCGGCTGCTGCTAATTTGGGGGTGAGGGAGGAATGGCTTTGGCCTGAACTCACAGTGTTGTGATGTTGCCAAGGGAATATTTCTAACTTCAGCTATTTTGGTCCCTCTGGGGCCGTGCATTTCTTTAAAGTCTATTCTTCCTCTGTATTTTCCACATTCCCAAATCTAGCTTTCCCCATCTCTTGTCTTCTTCAAAGCCTAGAGATCCCACTTTGCACACGCAGATACACTGACCCTGCCTCCCTGGTGCACCAGTCACCTGCACCGTGGTGGCATGTGGCACGAGCAAGGGACATCCCTCACAGGACCACGGGCAGAGCACTGACTTCCCTGCTGAATTTTTGGTGATCTGTCAATGCATTTGATAGGACTCCAGGGGGCTTTGGAAGCAGGGCACAGGTCTCTGCCTAAAAGAGCTGGCTTATCTTGCTGTCATCCATACCCCGTGCCATTGAAGTCATGGGGACCTCAACTACAAGGGGGTCACACCAATGGCTGTCCCTTTTGTTCCACCCTTCTCTCAGACTCAGCATTGGCACCTTCCTGGCTGAAGCAAGCTGTGCAGAATGTCAACGTCCTTTCCTTCTTCAAGCCCCTCACATTGTGCTTGAAACATTCTCACACAATAGATATTCCTGTTTTCGGATTCCCAAGATGCAGCCAACACATTTTCCCTGGGACCACACCACAAAGAAATGGCTTTTCTCCTCTCTCAAGTCTCCGCTTCGGCCAGCCCAGATCAGAGAGAACAAGTGAGGATCCCATGGCAGTGCCATAGCTCAGAACATACCCCAGTGCGTACATATTGATTTAATCCTGAAAAAACCTCACTGTGCCCTTGGAAAAGTCTCATTCCCATGCCCTGACTATCTCTGAGTAATGTCACTTTGGATCTGGGTGGCAAGAAAAGCAAAACTGGTAGCTGCTTCACAGCAGTCCCCAAATGTGACATTTGTAAAAGCACCTGGCATTTCCACCAAAAAAAAGTCCTGAAAAACTGCTTTTTATCCAAAATCTACTACAGGACAGGTAGCAAGACAGCAGAATCTGCTCTCCCACGTCTTGTAAAGGATGAACCTCAACCAAAGACACAAGGACAGCTCCTACTCTCCAGGCACCAGCCGCACATCAGCCTTTCTGCCAGTGAAAACATGTCATGGCTGTCAAGAGCTGGGTGATGCCTGTCCAATTCATTCTGCATTCGATGAGGTGCCTCCGGGCTGTGTTTTGTTAAAACCAAGAGGAGACAAAGAAGAACCAGTAGTAAAATATGACAACTGAAGGGTGCCACTCCTCCTAGCTAGGGCTTTTTTAGCTCTGCTGGGGGTAGAAGCCCTTCTTGCAGGGCTTTTTTAGCTTTGTTGGGGGGTAGGAGCCCTTCTTGTAGGGCTTTTTTTTAAACTCTGATGGGGTACAAGCCCTACTTGGCAGCAGGACTGGGTGTGTGGTGGGCAATATGGGAGCTCGGCTCCAAAGGTTGGGAGAGGTCTCAGCCACTGGCCACAGAGAGCTAACTTAAATGAGGTTGCTAAGTGCTGCACCCAAAGTGGTTTTGGGCACCTTGCTTCCATCCAGCTCCTTGCCCACCTGCTTCCAAGGGTGCAGAGAGGGGAGACAACACCGCAAGCCCTTCCAAAATCAATTCATCGGGCGTCTCTGTGCTCAGCAGCCTCAGTCGTTCTCTCCTTATCAAGGCCAAAAAGATTCATGTAAGATCCATGGCTCTAGGCCAGGAAGAACATCAGGCGAGGAGCATCACCGTCTCCAGCAAACCCAAGCAACAAAAGCGACAAAAAGAAAAAAAAAATAAAAATAAAATAATAAAAAAAAAAGATTCCCACCAGCTAAGAAAAGCTGGAGGTTAATATAAATTCCATGGGTTGGAGGGGGAAATTGAGCTGCATTCAAAGACTCAATGGCTAACCACTCTTCTTTCGTCTGGCAACTGCGCGCTCCCCGAGCAGAGTTATTGAGGAAGTGAGACGAGCGCTATATTTGTTCCAGCTGCAGACTTCCCTTAACCCCTGGTAGTGGTGCTTTCAAAAAAACACCGCTCATTTTCTGACGCCGTTTGTTTTCATGCACGCCGTGGTCGCAGCTATTAGCTACTGTCATGCGTAGATTAAAAATAATGACAGAACCGCTGGGATACTAATGAGTCCAGGCTGGATGAGCAAAAGGGGGATGAAACCAAGGCTCTCAGGAATTAGCCTGGGACAGGAAAGAAGAAGATGAAGCCGTAACAAAAGCCCGTGCTAATGCAGGAGTCCTTTTTGTTGTAAGTGTTAACGCAGCCATGCAAATGCCTGCAAAGATTTATGAGTCGGGTGGCGTATCTGCCTGGCTTCCTCTCCTGGTGGTAACACAAGGCTCTTCCACACCACTAGAACTCTTCTTTCTCGTAATTAAGAGGAAAAACGCAATCTTGGAACAGACACGGAAGTATTTCGCCGCGAGAGCAGCAAAACACAGAGATGCTGAAACTGAAACGCCTGCTTAGAGATGAAATTGTTACGATTCTCCCCAAAAGGCGAGGGCACTGCTCCTGCAGTACTCCACTGAGAATAACCCAGCAGCGTTGGGACATGCCGGAGGGTGCCAGGGCCATCCCCCTCCATCACAGAGCACCCCGCCTCAGCGGGACATCAGCAGACCACTTGCTTCGCCCAAATCTGCTCTTTAAGTCCACTATTTGCCTTGGCCAACAGCCAGCAGAGCACTTAGGTACATGCTTAAAGTTAAGCACAAGAGTAAACAGATTGAAGTCAGTGGGACTTAAAATTAAGCACATATTTGAAGGATTTGCTGGCTAAGGGCCTTAGCCACGGTGTCTCATGTCTAACTCGGAGGATTCTAGGCTTATTGGCTCCTCCTGTCCTCACCTCCCCTCTATCGGACCAGGCAACAAGCGGTTTCTGTTTTACCACCATGGGAGAGGTTGGCTTTTAAAGAAACCTTGTCCACGGGCAAAGTATGCCTTTCATTAATTATACCTGCCTGTGAAATACCTTCCAGAAATCCCCACCCAAACAAAGCCTCAGGAAAGGAAATAACGGAAATTCTTGATAGTTTCCATGGGGGAAACAATCCCAACTGGTGAGACGAGGAGCACGTAAGATGAGGCTGACAACTGCTCCTACTGTACACAGCTCACGACCAGAGACAATCCTTAAAAGACCAGGAAACAGCCCACTGCCGTCCTGATTTCCCAAGCCTCCTTGAGTATGACCCCTGGATGTGGCCCTCTGTGCATGTTCAGATCGTGCCTCACCACTCCACAAAGCCTCTTGGTGGACGATGGGAAAGAAGTCATGGAGGGGCCGGAGCTGGGTGATCTCTGAGGTCCCTTCCAACCCACCTGATGACCAACCTTCCAACGGGCCACTGAGCTTCCACTGGGCTAGAGGCCTTCCCAGACTCCTGCTTGACTCTTTGTACTCCATGCCCTTCCACATGAGCTTTTTTCAATAGCATCTACCCTTGCTAGGCACAGGCAGGACACAAAGACATAGGCAGAAAAGATGAGAAGACTGGAAACTTGGAGACAGGAGAAGAAAGTTTGCTCTTGATTTCTCCAGAAATAGGACTGATTTCATCAAGAAACATCAACTTGCCTAGACTTGACAGAAGACTCATGGAACGTCACCAGGTCCCGCTCTCCTTCCCTACCCGTCCCCATCCAATCCATTCCCAACCATCCTCTGCTCCGTTCCCGTCTGCTCCTGAACAGTCATTTCTTCCCAACATGACCATCTGATTTTTTTGTGCTACTCATATTGATGGCACTAAATAATCAAGGAACTTTGGAAAAGCACCCGTGAAAGATGCCTGGGTTACCCTATCCAAGTTCCAAGCTGCTCCAGAGCTTCAATATCCTTCTGCGCGGCCAAAAAACTTCTCATCCAACCTTGCACGGGGTTGCATCTTAGATCCCCGGGAAAAGGGAAGAGCAGCTACACTTGCCTGTCCTGACTCCAGCAGCTCTCAGAAGTTGAGGACAGGCAGAATAAACTCAACGTTATTCTTGCGCGCACTTCTAACACTCGCAATACACTTTCAAGGCCTCGCTGGCAATGGCCAGTCGTGCACTATTTCCTCTTCCAGACGAGGAAAAGCAGCACAAGGGCTGCATCACCAGGATCCCCGCTCGGCGTTTGCAGAGGAGGAGGCACACGGTGACGCCCGCTCACACCACGGAGGCCGGCGAGGGGAAAGGAGAATTTCAGATCATGTCGGGTCGCACGTACGTTTGCGGCCGGCCCCAAGTTCTCAGCACGGAGGTGCAATCTTGGAACGGCGACTTCCTCCAGCGCTTCAGGAAAGCTCTGGAGCGCGAGGAAATCCTGAGCATCGCCACCGACACGTTATCGACACAGCGAGGAGATAATAACGGCAGGAACTGCCTTGCTGCAAAATCACCGTCGTGATTCATGCGACTGCTTGGTGCCAAGGCCCAGCGAGCCGTCACACGTGCTGTCCACCAGTCATCGTACGAAAAATAAAAATAGAGGTGGGTTCCTATCATTTGATGAGCGCCATCCACTCTCCCTCTTGCACGTGAATCAGTGCACAGCGCAGCTCGCTGTACTGACCTCACCTTGTCGCAACAATCCACAGATCCCACCCTCTCCTTCAGGAAGGTCTGGCAGATGCCAAACGCCATGTGGCTGCCCTGCTGACATCTGGAAGAAGTACCGCTGTTTGTGGTGGCAGAACACAGCGTGCTCTGCAATGGCACGCAGGGCTGTTGGGTGACTGCTTTGGGCTCATGAAAAAATCATAGAATCAGAGAATCCTAAGGGTTGGAAAAGACCACTATGACCCCCAGGTCCAACCATCAACCCGTCCCCACCATGCCCAGTGACCACATCCCTCAGCGGGACCACAGAAAGCACAGCAGCCCTGCAATGTGAGTGCAGCCCCAGGGTGCACAGAGATGCAGTTGGCCTTGGTGATCACCCCCATCGTTCTGGTAAGGAAGGGGAAGGTGCTGCCGTGGCATGATGGAGGAGCACCTATGCCAAGCGGGGCATGGCAAGGGGACAGGCTGCTCCTCGCTGCGGGAAGATAAAACTGGAAAAGCCAAGGGAAATGGTGGAGTCCCTGTCCCTGGAGGAGTTCCAGAACTGTAGAGATGTGGCACATGGGGACACGGTCAGTGGGCATGGTGGGGGAGGGCTGGGGTTGGGCTCGGGGACCTTGGAAGTCTTTTCCAACCTTCATGACTCCATGATTCTATGAAATACTCCTGAGATCCTTCTCCATGAATACCTTCTCCAACGTGCTAATGCTACACCAGAAATAGAGCACCTCAGAGACTCCACTTTTTTTTTTTTTTTTTTCCTCCCTTTATGTTTTTTTGCAATGCAGCATTGCTAAACTCACAGAGCCGCTCCAGAGTCTCTCTTTAATGTCACATGCGCAGCTCGAGTCCCCAAGGCCCCAGCAGAAGCAGCCCGGGATATTTGCACATACCCCTCACAATGGAAGGAAGAGGGTGTAGGAGGGAGGATCAGGCTGCTGACCCCTTTATTGTTCTTGGGCCAGAAGAAAGCTTCCTCCTGGCTTAAGAACCGCGGCGCTGAAAAAGTTTTCCAGCCAGAGCAAGTCGTATGGAGTCAGTGGGGTTTTTTTTTTTTTTTTGTCTCCCTCCTTCCCCTGCCTCCCCCCTTCGGCCAAGCGACGGGGAGTCACCGGGTTGCGCTCCATTCACAAAATACCTGCTGCACATCACGTAGTCCTTCCCCCCGGCGGCGGAGAAAGGCGCTGGAGCTCAAGCAAACGAAAATAAACCATTTTTCTCTACAGACTGGAAGAAAATAAAAAATAAAAGAGGAAGAAAGGACCCCGCTCCCAGACTGACGCCTCCAACGTGCGCGCGCCGGGGAAGGGGTAGGCGGGGGGAAGCGAGGCGACGATATGAAAGAAAACAAAAACCAGCGAATTCTGCTCAGAAAGGATTAAATGGAGGTTTTCCAAAAAAACAGCCCGCCATTATATAATGAGGCTTAACTCGGAGTCACAGGGGTCACACGATGCAGCAGACTGGAAAAACCAAAGTGCGGCGCAACCTTCTAATTGTTAAGCCAAGCACAAAAATATGAGAAAGAAAAAAAAAATGAAATGAAAAACAGAAGAAGTGATACCGTGATTGTACAACAAGGTGGGTGCCCACACGCTAGCAGCTGCGTTTCCCCCCTCAGACTTCGCTCCCTCTGGCTTAAACGCATTTTGGCCTTTCTGATGGCCAGGCACGGAGCTGCTTGGCCTCACCCATCTGGAGCTGAGGCGCAGTGCGGGATGATGCTGAGCGCTTCTAGGATGGCAGATCCCCAGGAACACACCTAGCAGCACAAAGCCCGAGGTTTGCAACCAGCCTACTGCCCTTCCGGATAAAAATGTGCACGCAGAGGGATGACTTCTTAAAAATATGTTGGGTGCACGCTTGGTTGCACCCAACCTTGCCAACGGTGACACTGCTGATTGCACCCAACCTTGCCAACGATGGCCAAGCACCAACCTAGCTCACAAGTCCTCTTTGCTTCGCCATGACCTTCCAGATGGGTTTGTTGTACAACCACAGTCAACATCTTGACTCAAGCTCAGGCACAAGGGCACCACCTGGGCCTGATCCTGTCTCCCCAGTAGCTTGCAGTGAGAGTGATTCTCCTCACCCAGCACCTGCAGGGCTTGCTGGAAACCTGGATGCCATCCCAGGTCCTTGCTTTCTTCTGAAGTATAACCAATGCAAATTTATGCTTCATTTTTGACTTTGGAGAACTGACTTTGGTAAAACTTATTATTGCAAGGTGACCATTAAAGACCAGGACAGGGCACCTCTACTCTCACCTACTGGGTAAAATCACACCCAGGCAACTGCTGACTCCAAACCTTGATATTCTTCCCTAGCAATATGCAGCAAGCCAAAGTTAAGGAAGTTGGATTTTTATATTTTATTTATCTATGGCAAAGCTGAAGCAGAGACAGCCCGCTGGCTTTAACAACCACCATCACTCAGATTTGGGATGGGGTAGGGGTCAGGGCTCCCTTCCCAGGACCTCCAAGCAGAACCAGTCTGGTGCAATATCTGCTTGTTTTGCTCAGCCAAACGGAAACAAACTGCTCCTGTAAGCACACATATTTGCTTTCCGTTCGGAGGGGAACCTCAAAAGAATATACAATGAGAAATGAAATAATCAAGAGGGCCACAAAAGCAGGAAGAAATGAAGCTTTATCATTCTCCAGTGGTTCTGCTGTTCATACATTACAGGAATTCAGAAAAAGAAGAGAGGGGAGGGGAGGGGAGATGAGGAGGGAAGAGAAACCCAACAACGAGCAGTTCTCCATGGTGGTACTAGCAGGTGAAAAGCAGGGCAGAGTAACCCTGCCCAGCCACAGGACCAACAGCCATCAGGACAGCACTCTAAGGCCGAGGGACGGCATTTCTACAGACCCCTTGGTAGACCTCAGCACCATCTTGTTTCTCCACACATGTGCTGCCAGTGCACAGCAGTGACATCACACATACATTCGTATCACATTCCTTCCACTATTTCTATCAGTCTAGATTAGAGCCTTCAGCCCTGCAACCCAGTAATAGAAATTTGGACGTGGCACAGCCTTCTCTCCATGGACTACCCTACGTCCCAGGGTGGTGATGCTCTGTCACAGCCTGCTCAGAGCAGTGTGGGTGCCCCGTCCCTGGGGGTGCCCATGGCCATGGATGGGCCCTGGGAAGCCTGGGTTGGTGGGGGGCATGCAGCCCACAGTAGGGGTGGGTCTGGGTAGACTTTAGGGTCCCTTCCAACCCAACCATTCTATGGTTATACGGACTTCAAGTCCCTTCCAACCCCACCGTTGTATCATTCCATGGTACTGTGGTCCTAGCATGTGAGCAACCAAGCACTTGCCACTTCTAGAACTGGTAGAAAAGTGCAAAGGGTATCCTAAAAAACAAGACAATCCAGAGGGTATTTTTAAAATCGTAATCTACGGAGAAAACAGATAGGAACACAGAACGGACTCTTGCTCACTGAGCTCAGCCTGCTCCCACAGGGAGCACATCGTATAATTCCCTACACAAACAGTCTTTATTTTCCCATGAATGAGACACAGGGGCGTCGCGTACAGCACTGAACTCCCCAGTGAAGGGACAGTCTTTGACCGAGTCACCTTGCATAGCAACAAACCCTCATCCTGCCACCAAAATGCCTATATTTACAGCCTGGCTATATATACATCTCCCCAGGCAGCACGGCGTGCTCGGCCCGCAGCGCAGAAGGGGATGTGCTTACCTGCTGCCTGCAGGCAGGAAGCGCCTTGCAGGAGCTTCTGGTCTCATTCATTGTGCCACCCGCTATTTCCATCACAGAGGAAAGGCAGCACATGGGGGAAGCATCTTCAGGGCAAGGATAAACCTTGAATGCTGCAGGAAACATGAAGCCCCTGTTTTGTCAGACACGGGCTGACGACGTCCCGCATCAGCAGAACTGCTAGTAAGGGCTGTGTTTCTGCAAGCTCCCCTGCCAGCAGGGATGTGTGCCCATCCCTCTGCTCTGCAGAAAGAAATTCCTCCTTGCCCTGTATTTTATCAAAAATTAATTCACAGAGAACGGGGAAGGGGACTGAAACGTGGAAACGGCCAACCCAGCAGAAATCTGCTTGGCCAAAGAGAATCCCAGCTTTTGTTTGGGATCTTTACAAGCTTGGATTTTTTTTTTTTTTCTCTTGCTCTTTTCAACAGTTGTTTAAACTTCGTGATGCTCCACAACCAACTTCGGGAAAATACTCAGCAGAATTCAAGGCAGAGCTAAAAAAGACCTCTCAGGTTTCCAATGAATCCTCTGGGAAAACAAAGGAGAAAGAGCTGTAACACCATTTAGAAGTTAAAATAAAATTCAGGCAGGATTTTGGGGGCAGGGAGTGGTGTTATGGTGTATAGAAAGGACTGGGAAAGAACAAAACCAAACCTTTCAGGCTCTCTTTAGGTATTATAGAGCTGCATGAAAACAAACCTTTTTGAAAGGAAAGTCAGCTAAAAGCCTGAGCAAAGCCTGGGCTGCTCTCTGCTGGGCTCAAGCCAGAGTTCAATGTGGCAATGTCTGAGAGCCTCAGATGTCCATAGCATTGCTCTTTATAAGCCGGTCCCCATACACAAACCAGTGAATTCCCTGGAAGACCAATTCTCAGGTCTAGAACTGCTGGTGATCTCTGAAAAAAAAGCAAAACATTGGGTCTTCCTTCTCTGTCCTGCCAACACCACTGTCCCCGGCTGCAAACCTTAGCTGCTGCTCAGGAGAAGCTGCATATTTCCCCCATCCCACCCCTACGTGCTTAGCTTTCCCTTTCCATCCCTTCCTCACACTAGAGCTTTAGTCACTGCCTGCTTCCTCCCAGGCTCCTCTTCTGCATCCCACCAGCTCCTCCAAACCCCACCAATTCCCACTGGTAATCGCAGCCTAGAGCAGCAGCTCCGTCCTGGCCCAAAGATAAGCCAGAAAGAAGCCCAAATCCCATCACTTTTCTTGTTCATAGGGCAAACCAGCACCTGGCCAGCTGGGGTCTGAGGAGCAGCAGTGGTTCGGCAGTCGATGTCACCATGGTCCCCACTGCCCTCCTGCTGAGGTTGGCACGTCCTTCTGCAGGGGGCAGATAAAGGACAGAAGGTGGAGAGGATGAGCCCCTACATCCAATAGGCAGCAGCATCTTCCAGAACAAGTGAGGACCTCCCAGCACACACGGCACCGCTCTTTGGTGACGCTGTAAGGGACCAACCCTTGCACAACAGAGCAAGTCCGCATTTGCAAAAGCCCTGCAAACGGGCCAAAGGGCACAACTGGAGATGTCGGATTTCCAAGAAGAGTTGGGTGGCAACGTGATTGTGGCTGTGGGGCACGTCCCACCCCTGGGCACAGACCCTGGCGCAGGATGGGTGCGAAATGCTGCATTCTGCTGCTTGGAAAAAGCCCTTGGAATAAAGCCCTGCCTCTTCCGCACAGAGCCCGCTCTGGAGCTGTGCAGCGATGCCACAGTGCCCTCTAGTGCTGCAGAGTGCACTGTCCCCGCCGTCACCAAGCAGCAATCCCACGTCCCCAACCACCTCTGGTTCCCCATCGCACAGCTACTGATGTCAGAGTGAGTTCACCTTCCAGTTGCCAAAACCCGCAGGCCTCAGGGTTGCGACATCAACCACCCTCGCCCCTTTGACCCCCAGAACAACATCCCAAACCGAAGGGATACAGGTGACCACGTCTCCCCCAAGCCCACTCCTTTTCCCAAGGAAACGGTCACAGAGTCACACGATATCCCAAGCTGGAAGGGACCCACAGGGATCACTGAGTCCAGGCCCTGGCTCCACAAAGGACCACCCAAACTCAAACCCTGTGTCTGAGAGCAGTGTCCCAGCACTCCCTGAGCTGCAGCAGCTTGGGGCCGTGCCCACTGCCCTGGGCAGCCTGCTCCATGCCCACCGCCCTCTGGTGCAGACCCTTCCCCTGACCCCCAGCTGCCCCTCCCCCGACGCAGCTCCGTGCCGTTCCCCGGGCCCTGTCGCTGTCCCTCAAATTTGACAGGATCGTGGTGCAAGGCCTCTCTACTCTCAAGGGAGACAACACTCCTACCAGCTTAGCGTCATGCACAAATTTACTTAACACAACTTCTGGATCCTTACTGGAATCAACACTGGAAACGTTAAAGAGAAATGGACACCAAACGGAGCCCCACAGAATCCCACTGGTGACAAGCAGGGCGACTGTCAGGCCAAAGCCTCCCCTCGCCCAACGCAGCCATGCTTGGGCTGTCATGGGACATTCTGAGGATCACATCGCCACGGCCTTCCGCTGCCATGAGCCACCTCGCTGCCAACTGCCGTAAGCACGGGGAGCCCGACATCAGAACGCCAGCTGCGACGTGAGAGCCAGCCATTAAACAAAGGCAGGTGGGCAGGCAGCCGTGACACCAGCCAGCCAGGGGGTCCTTGCCAGCTGGGTTCAACGCCACAGCAAAACGGACCACGGGAAGATGAGATCTTACTGGGAACCGCAGCGTTCAAGGCTTTTTGCTCAGCAGAGTCTCAGCGCCTTGTGACCTACGATCAACCATGGCTCTCCGCCAGGGGCTTTCCGCAGCGGCTGTAGCAGTTACAGTATTGGAAAAGACCCTCGGGAGATGGGAAGCTGGCTGGTGAGGCTGAAACCTCCTCCGAAGGCCGTGCCGTGCCCACACGCTCAGCAGGGTCTGGGGTGGGGGAAGACGTCTCCCCAGCTTGGAGCTCCCACTGGGACGCCCGCTCTGTATCCTCAGGGCAGCTCAGACATCGCGGGGGGATGCTGAGGGGTCTCCTACAGCACTCCGTGGCCAAGCAGAGGGAATAGTGCTTGGTAGCATGCAAGCGAGGGCTGAGGAGTGAGAAGAGGGTTAGCAAACCCACACAGGCAGGAGACACGGTCTGAAAAACACTGCTCTGCTGGCCAGGGAAGTGGCTAAACCGAGAACTGAGCGAGCGGTCCTGGGTACCCTGTGATGCAGGAGGAGCAGGCAAGAGAGGATGAGGACTCCAAAGGCACTGAAAGGAGAAGGTAAGCTGCCTGCTCTTGAGATGCAGCAGATTGCACCCAGACATGTCAGAACTACAGAAGAGAAACTAGAAGAGACACTAGCACTTACATTCTAATTCCAAGCACGTGATGGAAAGGTTCAAAAAATCAGAAAGAAAACTGAAAGACATTAACCATAAAGCAGAATCATAGAATCACAGAATCGTTAAGGCTGGAAAACACCTCCAAGATCCCCAAGCCCAACTCACCCCGCCATGCCCACTGACCACATCCCCAAGAGCCACATCTCCATGGTTCCTGAACACCTCCAGGGACAGGGACTCCCCCACTCCCTGGGCAGCCTGTGCCAGTGCACCACCGCTCTTGGGAGAAGAAATTGTTCCTAATATCCAACCTGAACCTCCTCTGGAGCAACGTGAGGCCACCACCTCTCGTCCTGTCGCCGTCACCTGGCAGCAGAGGCCAACCCCCACCTCGCTCCAGCCTCCTTTCAGGAGCTGTAGGGAGTGATAAGGTCTCCCCATAAGACTTGTCCACCAGACCCTTCACAGCTCCGTTGCCCCTCTCTGGACACGCTCCAGGGCCCTGATGTTTTTCCTGTAGTGAGAGGCCCAACACTGAACACAGCACTTGAGGTGCACGGCAGTGAGTTGCAAGGCAATGAAGATATCAAACCAACACTGTCTTCCAAGTTAACCCTCCTTGCCCTGTCACTACCTGCCCACGTGGCCAAGGGCTCGGTCTGTGGGCTGTATGTGCACCCAGCACACATATCCATGATTGAAAGCCTTTCTAGGCTGTTGTCAAAGGGAGCAAAAGCAAAACGTGCTGTGAGCCCTCCTCAGGAGGTCTTCCACAATGTGGGGCTGGTTACGTGGTCTTCTCCAACTGGGATCTGAGCTGCGCTTCCCTAACGAGGGAGACCAGCACCCTTCTCCAGAATGCCATAACCAACAGATCTGATGAAGGGGGAGGACTTATCTTCACGTTTTCTTCCAAAGCCACTTTTTGGCAGCGCTTGGGCGAACGAGTGCCCAAATCCAATTGCAGATCCTATGAGCAAGGAGAGATGAAGAGCAGGGAGGCTCTGCCTGCAGCTCCCACCAGATGGCAGAGCAGCCCCGAGCAGCGGCAACATCTTCTGCAGTGTCAAAACAAAAGGCTGGGACGAGCATTTCTCTCTCAGTGGGGAGGAAAGAGCACTTGGAGGAGGGTTTGTTTTTCCTATTGTTTTTTTTTTGTTTTTCCCCCTAATTCTTTTTGTTCCGTACTTTTTTTTCTCACCGAAAAGGCACAGATGTCCCTTGCAATATGTTGCTGAAATACTGTTGATAGGTTCTACCAGCAGAACTCAAGTCTATGGATTAACGTCCCCATATCCAGAACATTCTGCCGCACCCAGCAGTGGGTCAGCGAAAATACGAGTAGAGATACAAGTAAGAAGTTGGGTGCGTTCTGGAAATTAGCCCTAATTTCATGCTGCATGTGACACAGAATTTCCAAAGCAACTTGTAAGTAGGACTCACTGCCTCTCTGCAGCCTGGTGCTCTGACTCTGCCCGAGCTGCTGCAGCACACCCAGCACCCCTGTAGCAAAGTTGCACTGGAGGATGCTCATCCTCCATCCGTGGAGGGGATGGTGCTAAGGTGTGCCCAAAGAGATGGACCAGATGCAACCCATGAGACCTTAAAGTGCAGACAGAACAAGGACTTGTGCACCTCCAATGGGAAGAATCTCTGTTTCAGGATATGACACAACGAGGGAGAGCCCCCCAAAGGGCGAAGGATTTCCTTCCATACGCTCACACTGTATTTTCCCCTATGCTCCCATATACCGCATTCCAAAGAGCTATCTAAAGCAGGAGAGTGCTGAGGAGCAGCACCACCACTGCTGCACAACCACCTTCACATCCAGTTCATGACACATCAGGGTTAGAGCAGCTGCCAGGGAGCATTTCACTTGTCAGTGCTGAACAAGACAAATGGCCACCCGTAACTGCATGGCTCCTGGTTCCCATGGGCACACAGGGCTGTGCACGCCAGGGTGAGAGCACTTCCAAATCATGCAGTATTTTACTAAAATACAGAATCAAAATAAAAGGCAAAGCACCAAACCAAGTGTTTCACTGGGTCTTCCAGCTCGGAGCACACGGTGCTAGGCACAGCTGGTGGCCCCAAAAACGCAGTCCCAGTGCACTGGGAAACTCCCTTTGATTCTTCAGTTATTCCAATGGTTCTCCAGGGAAAACAGCCTCATTCTGTGGACTCACTGGCTTGTTATCAGCTGGCCCCTGTGCCTTTTCCCTGTGACCTAAAGCCCAGACAGATAGAGCACATAAGAGAAAACAGCTGCTTTCAGGACTGAGGCACTGGGAAGGGAAATTCTGAGGCTCAAACTGACCTCTTCAACAGCACTGCTTCAATGAAGGTCTCATCCCGCCCTTCCCCTTCACTCACTGTGGTCATTTAACCACTAAAAGCAGCTGTAGGGACAGATCCAGAGAAGAATCAGGCTGGAGAAAAGGAGCAAGTGCAGCAGTGCTACGTACAAGACACGTGCATCGCAGAGGGGAACATCTGGATCAGCACATGGTTGCTTCTGGGCAGCCCTTTATGTTGGAGCTCGGTGCTTTCAGAAGCTCCTTTTCTAAGATCTGAGCCCTGTGTACACGTGGGTGGTTTCTGCCCACACCAGCACCCACCTGCCACGCTGGGAGGACCTTCTCGATGTCGTTCAGGTTGATGCTGTCACCATCTTCGTACTTCCCTTTTCCAAGCCTGCGGCAGAGAGAGAGCAAACAGAAACAGTGAAACCTCACCGGAACCCATGTTAATTCTCTATTACGGCACACAGGGAGGATGAACTCTCACTGCAGAAGGCCCTCATAGAGACAAAGATGTCTCTGAAGTCAACAATTTCATTTCCAAAACACGCCTACATGGGCACAAAGCCACTCACACCAAACGAGACGCTGCCCACAAGCCTATCCCCCTGCACTGTGCCTGTCCACTGCATTACGGTGCTCTTGGCAACAGCAGCAGTGAGAAACTGACGGCAGCAACGCAAGCGATTCAGTTCCCAAGGAAAACTAAACAGCCCACCAGGAAAAAAAAAACGGGGATGGAAAAAAACGAATGAAAAATGATCCTTCCAAAGCCTCCACAGAAGCTGCAGTTCCCTGCTGAGGGAGGTGGCAGCGAGCAGCCACAAACACGAACCTCGAACGGGAGAGAAGCAGTAAACAGCAATCAGAACGAGTGCAAACATACACTGCAAAATATAAACTCAGGGAGAGAAACCGAGCATCCACAGACCAGATCCACAGGTGACAGCACAAGGATAATTAGCAAGTTTTGCCTGTATCAAGAAATTAAAAAAATAAATTGATAACATAGGTCTACTGCTAGCTGAAGGCAGGAGACTTGATAAAGAAGAAAAAATCATCAGTAAGCATTGACTAACTGCATCCATAAAGAACTGGGGGTGACTTATGATGCACAAAGGATAATGAATTTTTCTGCTGATTAGTGACAAGATGCTGTTGATCAACATTCAGCAGGCAGAAACTGTGACAGCAACAGGGGCAGGTCGTCAGTGCTTGAAGTCCAAGAAGGACTGACGTGACAGCAAACGTAAAATGATTTTTAAAAGTCCAGGAAGAGTGGAACGTGCTCAAGCACCAAACCTGAAAACCAGCAGGCTGAATGGCAACCTCCTCAGCCCCGCGGGGCAGAAACATGGGGCTCAGCTGAAAGAGGACTGGAGTTTAATTAACACCTAATCACTTCGAGGGAAATCAGGTGTGTTCAACAGTTGAGTTTGCATTGGATGAAACAGTGATCTGTGTGGGCAGTGCTTATGCTCTGTTCCTCTACAGAAGCCCTGTCACTTGTGGGAATTCTAACCATGACTTTCCCTAAAACATTCTTAAATGTAGCTTGGATCCAGCGTGGCTTAGAAACGGGAATTCTACAAAGCAATGCAAAATACACCAAGCAGCACTGCTCTAACCCAGGGGAGCCAAAGATGATGAAGTTCTCAGACCCTGAATGTGGCCCAACTCTTCCAGGTCCTCCATATGGACCATGCTGCCATGCCAGCATTCCCATTCTGCAAAGAAGTTCCCATCTTGCTGGAGAGCATGGCCTCAGTTGTAGCTCTGGGGCTGGGATAACCGCATGCACGTGGCACTCACCCTTCTCTGTCGATGTGGGGCAGTGGGTGTTTGGAGGTGTTCCGGAGCTTCCTGTGGAATTGGCTGAAATCTAGTTTTTCGGGCTGCAGGTCCCACGTCGCACCACTGGGAGGGGAAAACAAAGAGGGACCAGGAGAGTGAGTGCACTGCTAATTCAATAAAACCATACTAAGAGCAAAGGAGCAAACTGGAGTCTGCACATGAGGACAGCTGGTGCTTTGGAGGCACCACCTGTGTAGAGCATGATGCTGCAGGCCTCCAACTTCACATTGCTATGCTATGCTTTTTTTTTTTTGTGTTGCTTGCACTAAATCCATAGTTTTGATGCAGATGCATCATGAAGACCACACGCCTTGCTACCTGCATTTGCACTTTGTACCAAGGCAGTACTGCAGCAGAGGCTGCTCCAGCTTGTGCAATGCAGAGGCTCTCCCCACCCCAGTGACTAGGAGCAAGTCTCAGGTGAGAGCTCGACCCCTGCAATGCTGCAGGCACAGCACAGCAGGGCGTACCACTGGACAGAAGGCACATTTCACTGCCTGAGCACTCGCTGCTTGAGCAGGGAAGCACGCTTGTTTTTCTCACGCTGAAGCAGCAGCTCTGCTCAGCAGCTGCAGAGCAAACACATGATCAGAGCAGCAGTTAATGGAAGAGAGAAGGACAGGAGCAGAGCTCACAGCTCAGTCTCGCCTGTGCAGCTTTCAGACGATTGCAAACAGTCCTGTCACTGCCTCTTTGAGACATTTGGGCTGCAGGACTCTCCCAAGCACACACAGTGCTTTAAGTACGTTCACAGAATCACTAAGGTTGGAAAAGACCTCCACGATCCCCATGCCCAACCCCAACCCACCCCCACCATGCCCACTGACCACATCCCTCAGTGCCACCTCTCCACAGCTCTTGGACACCTCCAAGGATGAGGACTCCACCACCCCCCCGGGCAGCCTGGACCAGCGCCTGACTGCTCTTTGGAGAAGAAAATTCTCCTAATATCCAACCAGGAAGTTGGTTGTTGGTGCTTAGTGCCATGGACTACGTGAGGAGCAGCGATGAAGGCCATGTGGCAGCACTCACCTGAGCACCCACAGGATGGCCCCCTGCACAAACTTCTAACATCAGCTTACCTGAAGGAATCAAAGGTGTTGGCAGCCCAGATGTCGGTGCCCAGCATGTCGAGGGAGCCCTCCTTGTTGCCATTCTAGAAAGGATGGAGAGGCGGTTACATGGTGCAAGGCTCTGCTCCGCACCCTTCATTCCCCACTTCCACATCTCAACCAGAGGCCTTGCTAGGACACACAGACCCCTTGCTAGCTACAAAAGTGCACTTGGAGGCAGGAAGGGAAGGTTTCAGCCTTTGAGATGCAAAGCTATGGACAACACAGAGCAGACAACACGTGGGATGACGCTGGTCCCATCCTTCTACCCAACATCCACAGCCAATGTGGGCATGCGGCTGCCAAGAAACAGAGACCCAGTGGGCAGGTTGGCATTCTGACCACAAAATTCCAGCTGGTTGATGTGGGGAGGCACCTCCAAGGTGACCTGGTCCAACCAAGGTCAAGAAGGGCCACCGAGAGCCAGATGTCCAGGGCCACGTCCAGATGGCTCTAATACCTCCAAGGGCTGCCACCAACAAGCACACGGAAAGCCTTTAGTGAAGCATGAAGTGAAACACCTCATTATTTCACCATTAGGGTGACTGCACCTTCAAGGAGTCATGGTGACACTACTTCGCCTTGCTCTACCAGTGTCCCACAGTAGGACACAGCCCCACATTGAAGCTCCTGACACCACTGAAGCCTCCAGCTGCCTGCATCCCAAAGGGTTATGGAGGGACAAGGCATGAGCAGGCTGCAGGTGTTTGGAGGGCAGGAACTGCAAACCATTGGAAAGCATCACACTCAGTGCACATACATTTTTTAATTCCCCTGAGAAGCAAAACTATTACAGTACAATCAGATGGAATTGTAAGAAACCTCAATAGACTGCAAATTGGATTTTGTAATGCAGCTGCTTTTTGCAAAATGGGCAACCCAACAGAAAAGCATCTAAACCAAGACCCTAAATTGCTTCTCGTCCTCCGCAGCCCTTCTACAATCACCAGCCCCCGCATGTCCTCCCCACAAGCAGAGGGCTGCCCTCATCGCCCATTACAAGCAGACAGCAGCAAAGAGGTGCAGCACGTTGCGTTTTGTCAGGGCCACGCATGAAATCAGACTCGACTCAGACTCACGTGGGATGGATATGTGACTTTCTGTTCACAGAACACTTACCTATTACCAGTACTCTCCAACAAACAGGTTTGTCTCCTCAGAGACACAACACTCTTGCAACGCATTGTGTTCTGAAACTGCTGCCCAAATTCAGCTCAGCATGGAGCTTCTCAAGAGCCCTTCTTGAATCCCGAGACAAAGTGCTCAGCTTCTAAAGCTGCCTCAAACCAGTTTGGATGCGGTCAGTTTGGACCCAATTCCCAGCAATTAGAGGAAATTGCAGGGCTGCTTCCCATGCAGCGGCACAGGAGGAGGACAGAGAGGTGCAAGTGCTCAGGCAGTGTCTGGGTGCTCCCACCCAAACCGGGCTGCAGCTCCTGGTCCTCCCAGCCCACATCCCCACCAGCTCTCGGGGATGCTCCAGGTTACCAGCCCAACTCCCTGACAAAAGGCACCGGGGCCATTTAGATAACGAGATCTGTCATTGAGTCCTGAGTCACTGTGGTCATTCCAAGTCCTCGCTGCCTAAGATGACCTGCCTTGGCAACTTGATTGTGCCTTGGGTTGCCAGCAGCTGCTAACCTGCCCCCAGCATGCTGCTGAGACTCAGCCATAGGGCTGAAAAAGCCAATTCTCAAGTCCAGGAGAAAAAAATAAATTGCAAGTATTTAAGAGAAGCAGTTCCTTGCTGTCATTTCCCCCAGGAATGCAATTACAGAGCTGAGCAGTTTTAATGCGAAGCTCCCCATGACCCAGCTCTCAGCTTTAGATACTAATTTTCACTGTGAAGGGGTTAGAACTGCTGCAAATTAATTAAGCCAACAGGAACGATGATTGAGCGACGCACTGGTGAGAATGTCATCAGTGCACAGAGACAGCAGAGATTCAGTAAAATGAACCCTATCCCCAGGATGGTTTAAACGCATTTTCATAACCTGTGTCCTCCAGATCCCATGAGCACACACTCAGGTGACCAAAACTACACCCATCACCCAGAACACACAGTGACAGGGACAGTGCGTGCCGCCCACCACGTGGACTCTGCCTGTTTACTTACGCATGCAACCTCAGCAAATTCTCAGCGAAGTCAGCATTTAGATGCAGGCAGCACTTCTTTTTTTTTTTTTTTTTTTTTTTTTTTCCAAAGCCAGCTCAGTGTTACACCGGTTTCTCCTGCCACTCCTCATTACCATTCCCCAGCGAATCTCTACAAATGCAAAATCACGCTCCCCGTGGCACGACGGCAGCAACGTGTCTCATCACCACGCTTTGCGCTAATAGAGAACAGCACCAAGCGGTCTCGATGCTGTCTGCGGTATAAATGGAGGGATTACCCCGTGCCATGCGCTGCTGGAGCAGAAACCTCCTTCTCATTCAATCCTCAGCCCCAAACCATCACAGCACACGCTCAGGACATTTCCTCAAGCTCTCCAAGATGCTTAAGATGCAAGAACGGACCAGGACTTTGAATGCTGGCCCCAGCCTCAGGCACAACCAACGCTCGTGCATGCAGATGGAGGTCCCTGAATTCAGGCAGGGAAAGGCCCTAAAACCACATCAGAAGCAAATTCCCCATGATTTTTTCTAGGGCAGGAAGGTAACTTCCCATCTAGCCCCCGAAAGCTGTTGGTCTCAGGGTCACGATGTAACACCACTTACTTGCCATTCCCTCCTATGTCAACCTCTAACAAAGACTCACCAAAAAAAAATAATGACAGGCATCTCTTAATTCCCCGGATCCGAAGCGCCCCAGGATTTCAAGGAAAAAAAAGCAAATTTCCTTTGCACTCAACCACCTGGCTACAGCCTTCTGGGCCAACAGAACGGCACGCGTTGGCAGAACCCGAGGCCGAAGGACAGCCACACTCCTCAGCAGCCAGGTGCTGGGCAAGGCACGAAGCGGGCAGCTCCTCGTACACCGGCAAGCATCACAGCCCTGGGTGGAGGCACACACACAGCGCACACCATCGGAAACCTCTGATAGACAGCAAGCAGAGGACACGACGCCGGCACCCAGCTCTCCCCGCGGCTACCAGGTGTACCTTGGTGGCGTGCCTGAACTGGCTGCTCCTCCCGCGGCTGCCAGACCTCGATCCAGAGCCACACCTGGAACCTGACCCCGGCCGCGATCCTGCGCTCCCACCGCTGCTGTGATCCCAGTCTTCCTGGAACAACAAACAGCTGGCTTTAGTCAAGGGCAGTGCCATCCCGCACCCATGGAAACCACCGAGTTGGCCAACCAGAAGAGCTCCTGCTCCAGAGCCATGCACACCAGCACCTCAAGAACCATGCCCGTGCACCGTGGCCCTACTCTTGCATCGTCTTTGAGCCCTTCTGCAATTCTGGATGGAATTTTCTCACATTGCAAAGAGATAAAAAACGACCATAAGATTTGACTCCAGTCAACCAGATCACGCACGGAGAAAAATAATACCTCCGATGGCTTCAGGACGGTTCATCATACACCACCACTGATCTACATCCCCTAAAACGGCAGATATATCCTTAATTCCTGCCAACCTCCACGCCCCAAATCAGCCCTTCATTCAGGTCTTCCCTCTGCTTAGCCCACAGCTGGTTCAGCTCCCCATACATCTGGCAATACCTGGGCTTCACCAGCCAGATGCTCTAACCCAGTCACTCCTGCCCCTTCAGGGGTTGTCCCTAATGTCCTCCTTTCTTCTCCTCACACTTGTTCTGTGGTCAAACATCCTGCAGCTTTCTTGTTCAGTCAGCACCCTGCAGGGCAAGATGAATGAGCCAAAACCAGAATAACCAACTCAACCAGCCCTATGTACCCAAACAACACGAGGCGCTTGGGGAGAAAGGGGTTTTTGTCAGGGTAATTGCTCCTAAAGCTTTCCTCAGAGGCTTCCAAAACGCTTCGGCAGTGACCTGAGATGATTAAAAATCCCCAAATCAAAGAATGCAGAACATTCAACTCTTATTATGCCAAAAATTTGGAAGGTGATTAATTCTGGGCACAGCCCATGTCCTGGTTGGGTCTCCTGTGCTCCTCCACCTGCCGGGGCTGGAGGATTTACCCAACACAAGAGGCTGGAGGTAAGGTGCAGGATTTACCCAACATGAGGCAAAACGCATCACCGCCCATTTCTGCACGGCCCCACTGCATGTTCTGCATCCTCAAAGCCAGCAAGCCCAAACACCTCGTGGCTGCTATATCCTAAAGTCAGTGCTAACTCCAAAAGGGGGTAAGTCAACCAGCTTTTGAGTTGCATATAGAGGAAGTCTGAGAAGCTGTGGTTGCTCCCGTGAGCTGTAACGCCAATGGCAGGAAGCTCCTTCTTTCCTCCTCGCCACAATGCAATCCAAACCTACCAGTGGTTATATGCTCCCACCCTTTTTCCCTTGGGACCCAGAAGACAAGGACTCTCCCAGTCTCTTCCAACACCCTGAAGATCTGTGAGCTCTCGTTCCCAGCTTTCAGCAGGCTCCAGGCCTACATTCACCACCAGGCCAGGGGATCTCCATCCCAAACTTTGGGGTTGGAGACAAACAGCTCTTTGAGAGAGCGATTGCCAGCAGCCGCTCTTATCCATGCAAATCCTCCCAGCCAAGCTCTGCAGCCCCTTAGGAGCAGTGAGGCTGTGCATGTCAACCCTGCCAGCCACCCTCCTAGCTGTCACATCTAACATTTACATTTTAATTAGCAATAATCACATGTTTCACTTCTACTGCAATTTTCACCTTCGCAGTGCTTTGCGGTGCGAACTAATTAATCCTGCTCCCTCTGCCAGCTCGAGAGTTATTTCTTCCTGGTGCTTCAGTGCACGTTGGAAAACCTCATTCGCAGAAGGGGAAAGCCTTCCCTGATGAGCATGCAATAAATGGAAGCTCTGCAATCCCCAAGTGGCTGTCCTCACTGAAAGGTAAAGGTTGGTCTGTTGGGGAATCCACCACGGAAGACAACATCGGATTCCGACGGCGATTTGTGTTACAGAAAATCTCCCACACCCAACATACAGCCCAAGGTAGGGCAGGTAAAAGGGTCTTCTCAGGACATGAGCCTCAAGCTGCAGATGAGAGATGGCCACCGGCATGACCTATCCCAACACAGCACCTACAGCGTGCTCCTAGACCAAGCTGGAGGGTGTCCTACAAGCCCACCAAGGATTTCAGGCCCTTCTAGACCTATTCAAGAGCATGCACTCTACTTCTTTCCCACGGAAAAATAACTATTTACAATATAAATAATTATTTCAATATTTTAAAACTAGGGGAAAAGTAAATATTTCAGTTGGGACAGATGTCCAGCTTCATTATTCTCAAGGCATAAAGCCACAACAAAAACAGAAAATCTCCCCTATAAAAACACCGTGAAGAAAAAAAAACAACCAGGTACAAAAAGACAAGTAGATACAATAAGAGAGATGAAGAAACAATTCCCTTTCCAAATAATTTGTGTCTTGAGGTGGAGTGTTTCTTGGCTGCTTGGTGCCTGATGAGGGCACACTACCATAGCTCCTGCTCTTAGTTATGCAAGTCCTCTGTAAAACAGCTGCTGAACAGCTGCTTAAAGCAGACTGCTCAGGACAAGCATTTCTGGAGCTCAGTCCCCAAAATATGGGCTCCCAAGGAGATGAGCCACGGGGTCAAGGTGAAAGACACAGCTGTGCTGAATTCTGATGCAGTTGCTGGTGGAACTTTTTGGGACGCTGCAAGCGTGGGTGCAGAACAGCAGAGGATGTATGCTTGCAGGGACTGGTCCACACCTCCAATATCCTGTCTGTACAGGTCATAGAGTCACAGAACCAATCAGGTTGGAAAGCACCTCCAAGATGCCCAAGTTCAACCTCTACCCACCCCCACCATGCCCACCGACCATGTTCCCAAGTGCCACATCTCCACCACCTCCCTGGGCAACCTGTACCAGTGCATCACTGCTCTTTGGAGAAGAAATCATTCCTAACATCCAACCTGAACCTCCCCTGGTGCAACCTCGGGCCATTACCTCTCATCCTATTGCTAATTTCCTGGGAGTATTGCTAGTTAGCTGGAAGCACCTCTTATAAAACCAGGCACATGAAAGTCACATCCTACACTCAATCTCAAATGTCTATTTTTTTTAAAAAGACGTTAAGCCAGTGCATAATTAAAAACCCAACAGAACAGTCCTGGGACCAAACAGACTCCAACAGGGAAGGTGACAGAGTCCCTTGTGCCAGGACAGGCAGGGACACAGATGTGTTGGACAGCAAAGATCACCCTTGAGAAGCTCTGGCTGTAGACTGGTTCCAATCTGCAAGTTACCATGAGAAACTTCCTAAAATACAGGAATGGCCATCGGAGACCAAAGGTCCATCTGGTTTCCCTCAGCAGCAGTAGCAGATGTGATGGACAGAGCTCAGGACCAAAGGTCTCAGTGACATCCAACACGTTTACTTTTGGAATAGGCATCTCCCAGACAAACACTGACGTGCCAAAACCTGGAGGGTATGGAGATGATTTAGGGAGAGTATAAAGAGTATGGAGGGGATAAATCAACCACCAAACACAAGGTCGTTCCTTTATACAGGGTGCTGCTGCAACCCAGCCAGAAGCCCCAGAGCAAGCTGAACCGAAGCTAAATGGTTTAATTTCTTTCTCAGCAGCCAAGATTGAGCAGATCTGTATTCACTGCACGGAGGCAGCGTCAGCAGCAGTTACAGATGGAACGCCACTTAGTGACCGGTTCTGCCAGCGCTGCTCTTTGATCACCATTGAGGGCTGGTCACCTCACCTAGAGCTTTAATTTCTTCTCCTTGAGGCAGGGCTGCACCAACCTGCATTCCCTGGCAGAGCCTCAAAGTGACTCCCTGACTTTCGCCTTCTCTTTCTCTGTTGGGAATGAGACAAAGCAAACGGCTGTGTCTGGCTGCACCCACTTGCCCCAGCAGCCCTTCAATGTGACAGCCAAGCACAACCCAAAAAATCCCCTAGAAACCACACAATGAGGCACACAAGGCCAGCTGGCTCAGAACAGCTATCCATGCTGTCAGCCTCCTGCCCTCCAAAACAAGGTGACAAAGCAGCCCCAGAACACGATCCCGGGGGAAAGGGGAGGGAGGGGAGAGGTGGTGAACCCCAATCTGTCTCCAGGATTACCTCAGCAAGAAAATCACCACTCTTCAGATCCAAGGATGGGCAACCTAAACCAGACATCAGCTGTCACATCAGCATGGGAAATGAATTACATCCTCGGTAAGAAAATCTTGGCAGCCTCTACGTATGGATATGGACTATTCGGTGGGCAAGGAATTGGCTGGATGGTGGCAGCCAGAGGGACGTGGTCTATGTCCAGGTGGAGGTGGTGATAATGGTGTCCCTGAGGGGTCCATCCAACTACCAGTGCTCTTCAACACCTTCATCTATGACACAGATGACGGGATTGAGTGCACCCTCAGCAGTTTGCAGATGACACCACGCTGAGTGGTGCACTGACAACAGAAGGAAGGGATGTCATCCAGAGGGGCCTGGACAGGCTGGAGAAGTGGGCCCATGTGAACCTATGAGGTTACACAAAGCCACGTGCAGGGTGTAGGGTCGGGGCAGTCACAGGCATGGGTGCAGACTGGGAGAACTCTCTGAGAGCAGCCCTGCAGAGAAGATGTGGAATACTTTTAAGTGTTCCTGTATTCAATTGCACTGTCCAAAATACACTCCATTACAGCATTTTAAAGCATAAAAGAGTATTGTATAGAGTTCTGTGAGGGGCAGTCCTCTATTACTGGTACCTGCCATGCATGACAGCTTGCTGTTAGATCCCAACACTGAGGCACTTCATTGCAGGCCATACAAAATCTAAGCAGCCACCTTTGCCACCACCTCTTCCTCCCCCAAACCCATTAATTTGTTTCTGTGGCAGCACGGGAATGGCAATCTGCATTGATGCTGACTTTGTGTGTTGCACTTTTAGGTCTCACGTTGCACTGAAAACTGCTGCTCCCCAACAGAGTCAACCATCTTCGTACATCAACACAACTTCCTACGGTTGGAAGCCAAGTGCTCATCACCAGAGGGGGGTTTTGAGGTTCAAGTGAGTCACTGAGAAGCGTGTCCCGAGGGATTTGAGTGGGTCTGCTCCAATCCCAGCCCACCCCCAGCAGTCAGACACCCCCAGAGCTGAGCATCCCCAGATGCCCTCTGCCTGCACAATGCTGGGAGACAACACGCAGCATCTCCCACAGGGACGCATTCTGACACCAGCACAGCACTGAGCATCTCTTAGTCACTGAGGACAAGGCTTCATGTGGACGAGCTTTGGCTTGGTGGAGGCATGGGAGCTTCTCATACTTTCGGTATCAAGGCTTGTGTTCATGACCTTCAACTGGAGAAGCCCCCGAGGCTCCTGGTCCCCCGAGGCTCCTGGGTCCTGACAAGTCCCCAGGGCACATGGAGGGACATGGAGACGGCTGTGGAGCTGCTGCCAGGCTTCTCATGTCCCAGAGCTCCATGGATATCACCACGCATAACACACCACAAGCCTTTTGCTTAATGAATTGCTCTCAGAAAGATATCAAAGCTTCGGCCCCACGAGGGAAATGCAAATAGGGTATTACATAAAATCTTCGCGCTGGGTCTTTTTAGAACAATAGAATAAAATCTAAACATGAAAAGATTTGAAATGTTACCGCTGTCCAAACTTTCCTCATTGACAGTGGCACAGACAGTACCATACATATATCAGCAGGCTGGTTTTCCCCCCACAGACCATTGGCTTCCACCCCAAAGGGCCCTCTGGGGGCACTGCCCACTGCACTGCAGAAGTAACACAGGGCTCAGTGCCACGCTGCACAGCAAACCAAAGCGTTTCCCAGGAGGCAGCCAGGAGAATGATAGCTGAGCAGAATGTAACTGTGAGACTGGGCTCCCCTCAGCACACCAGGACTTCACGCGACCTATGTCAGGAGATCCCCCATGAGCACCAGCAGCACGGCCTGGGCTTTCCTCCCCGCAGCCACCGGAGCTCACTGCACAATGCAGGAAGCCCAGCTGGCAGGAAAATGCGAAAATCAAAGAGTTCCACTTTCCAATAAAAACTCTGCAAATCCGTAACAAATCACAGCGAAAAACAAAAGGTAACATCATCCCTCAGGAAATAATTAGCCAGCTTTTTTGTTCCCAAGCAGGTTGGAAGAGGGAGTGATAATTTACGTGCAAGACAAAAACCTCATTAACGTTTTTTCTTTCGACTCTACCAGTGAGAAGAACCAGCATCCAAAAAGAGTAATGCATTGAACCCCACTCTCACCAGCAGTGTATGGCTGTATATCTGTAGCAGAAAGAGAAATGCTGCCTGGGCAGCAGAACAATAGCGTGCAGCTCCTCTCTGGTGCCAAGGAAAATTTGTTCCTCGCTGTTAAAGGAAGCCCAACACAGAGAGAGATAATTACGAGCTCTGCTGCAAGCTGGGAGAGAGCCCAAACGTGGGGAAAGCAGAGCAGAGAGCACAGCCTGGGCATACATGGATGTCAGCTGTGCCTTAGCTTCCCTCAGGGCAGACATTGCCAGTAGGGTTTATAGATATATGGCCACGGTACAAAGGGATCGTGCAGACATCTTGCTGGCCACTGGTATCTGCTGGGGGTAATCCCAGGACGGACACTGTACTGGTCAGCCACCCCCAGTAACGTGACCACCTCGCTATTAAACTGATGAATTGGAGCTCGCCTTCATGCGAGCTTCTTTGGGTTGGTACATCTTATGCAGAAGCGCTGGCACTTTGGCATAACGCATCCACATGCTGGGATGCAGCTCATCTCCTGTGGCTTTTGGTGGCGGAGCAGAGGGAAAAGGTGTCTTGTAGAACCATGGGATGGTTGGGTTGGGGGGGTCCTTAAAGACCACAGAACTGTAGGATCCCAGAATGGCTGTGTTGGAAGGGAACCCTAAACACCTCCAACCTCACTTCTGCTGTGGGCTGGCTGCACCCCCCCAGCTCAGGCTGCCCAGGGCCCCATCCATGGCCTTGGACAGCTCCAGGGATGGGGCACCCACAGCTCTGGGCAGCAGTGCCGGGGCCTCACCGTCACTTAACCTAAATTTCCCCTCTTTTCAAACCATTCCCCCTTGACCCATCACTACCTGCCAACATAGCAAGCCGGTCCCTCTCCTGTTCATAACCTCCCTCGAAGCACTGGAAGGTCTCCCCAGAGCCCCCTCTTCTCCAGACTGAACACCCCCAGTTCCCTCAGCCTGTCCTCAGGAGAGGTGCTCCAGCCCTCTGAGCATCTTGGTGCCTCCTCTGGGCCCGCTCTGACAGCCTTCCTGTGCTGGGGGCCACACTCTCAATGCAGTGCTGCAGGTGGGCTCTCACTGCAGCTCCCAAAGCGCGATGCTGCTCCCCCAAGGCTCCCTGCTCCAGACAGCACTGCTGGCTTCGAGGTGAGTCGGAAGCCCAACAGGCATTTCTCCAGTTCCCAGCACTAAACCTGGAGATGTTTCACCCCAGAGTTTGAGGAGATATTGACACAATGAGGCACGCAATCACACACACAAAAAAAAAAAAAAGTCATGAAAGAGAAAGGATGAAGGCGCAGCCACGTCCAAGCCATGGCATCCCAAAACACTGCTCCCGAAGAATGCAAATGTAGAACCTCCATGCTTGGTTTCCACCGAGCCCAAGGTCCTTGCTGGGTCCTCCTGGAGGAGGAACCATCCCAGTGCTGAGCTGGAAGTACTGGGCTCAGCATTCCCAGGCTGCAGAAAAAGGACAAAAAGCAAAGCTCTGGAGAGGAAGAACTAAACACTCCCCTACCTGCTTGTGCTGGTGGGACGACGAGCCCTTCCCTCTGGATGGGGAGCAGCTGCCATCGAGCTGCTCGCTACAATCCGCCGTCCACTGCAAAAGGGATAGAAAAGGCATTGTGTAAAATAATAGCCGGGCTGGGGAAACTGCTGCATCAGCCCGCAGCAAACATCACCCAGGCAGCACCGTGAGCCTGCGGGACCGTCAGCAAAAGGCAGCGTGACTGTGCTGGGATGCGGAGCATCCCCAGCCTTCCCTCTGTGGCACCAGCTCTGTTCCAGAATAACAGGGCTCCCTCTGACCAGCAGGGATGATCCTGAAGGCTCTGGCTGGGAAATGCTCTGCCTGGCGACGGCCACGAGAGGAAAGCTCCAGAAACAATGGCAGGAAGCTGGAGAAGCTGCCACAGCCATCCCTGGGTTGCATCGTTACCGAGGGTTTTAAAGATGGGGGGGGGGAGGGGAGGAGAAGTTGTGTTGTTTTTTTGTTGTTGTTGTTCTTTTTGTTGTTCTTCGTTTTTGTACTTCTGTTGTTTTTTTAATTTTTAAATGAAACAGAAGACAGAGCTGCAGATTCGGCCAGTGCATTACGGAGGTGTCTGCACCAAAACAACTCCATCTGGGGCCACTGGTTCCCACTCCACAACGAAAAGAAGAGCCACAGCTTAACGCTGAAAGTAATAACAATAAAGTAACTTTCCCTCCAGAAAGATGAAAGACCCTGCTTAATCCTTATGCCATTTTGATTCCCTGCCACGAGGAAGCAGACTGCAGAGACTCAGTAACTCACCCCAAGTCGGCGATTAAGTCGCAGCAGAACCCTGCAGCTAACACAGCTCTCTTGGTCTCAGTCCAGCGCTCAGCCACAAAACCATCCCTCCTCCTGCAGCTCTCATTAAAGGGAGCCCGCTGCCTTCAGCCTGGCTGACAAACCAGCTCGCCCGTGCATGCACACTTATTGCTTTGATAAGAGCGCTCAGGAAGAAAAACAAACGATTCCTGATTATTTCTTACGGAAGTCTGAGGTATGACTAAGGTAGGAGAGCAAATATCTTTTGGAGACAGCAGATAATTCCTTCTTAGCACACGCATGGCTTGCTAACAGCAGGTGACACATGTAAATCATCCTCGCCGCTTGTCCCATGGATAGCCTGGACTGTGCTGGAGACTCACACAGAAGTCTTATTTCCAAGTAGTCACACTGAGACACAATCACACCGAGCTGCCCCACTCGAGATGCCCTTAAAAGCGGTGCAACTAAGGTTCGGTGCTCAGAGAGGTCCCATGAGTACTTTCCTTTGAAAACAAAATCTGACTGTCGTTAAAGACAGCCTCCCTAGAACTCACATTAAAAACGCCAGCGGCTGCTTTCATCAAGCCATGCAGAAAAGCCACAATCCCATTTCCACACATGCAGGATGGATTTGGCTGTCACAGCAGAGGCGTGGGCACACCACCCCATCTCCTGACAGCGCTCCCATCTCGCACTCAGGTCTGGCGATGTCTTTTAAATGAGCACGAGATCTCATGGGCCCTTTTCCTTATGGGAAAGGGCAAATTGTTCCAACACTCAGTGCTGAGCCTCCTCTGAATCACAAAGTAAAACCTTGACTATTCATTTATTTCTAATTCAATAGTACTTCTCAGCTTGTCATGTTGAATACAGCAGCACTGCCTGTTTGACCTGAAGCCCCTCCAAAACATCACTTGAAACACAGCCATTTCCTGGCCTCAGGTTAACAAAATACACCGTTAAAGTGCTTGGGATCACTTGAATTTTCAACTTATTTCCTCCCACTTTCAAAGGTTCCTTGTACTGGTGATGTCTTTATGCCATGGTTGGGCACGGCACAGGCTGCCCAGGGCAGTGGGAGCTCACAGAGTGGTGGGACACCACTCTCAGCCATAGGGTTTGGGTGGTGCTGCGTGGGGCCAGGGTTTGGATTCAGTGATCGTTGTGGATCCCTTTCAATTCAGGAGTCTCTAGGATTCTATCACAGAATCACAGAATCATGGAGGTTGGAGAAGACCTCCAAGATCCCCACACCCAACTCCAACCCACCCCACCATGCCCACTGGCTGCATCTCCACACTTCTTCCCCATCCCTCCAGGGACAGGGACCCCACCACCTCCCTGGGCAGCCTGTGCCAGTGCATCACTGCTCTTTGGAGAAGAAGTTGTTCCTAATACTCAACCTGATATGCTCATCCTATGCTCACCTTACGGATGGGATTGCTCATGTATCTCTGCAGAACAAGTACCGCCTTGCTGGGACACTTCTCTGCCACTGGGGCAGAGGGAACCTGCAGCAGAATGTCACACCCCACCCACTATCACACACCTCCAGCCACATCTCCCAGCACACCATGGCACCAGGACTTTCCTTAAAACACCACCACCAGCTCAAGGGGTTAAATTTCTCCTTGTGTAGGACTTAAAAAGTCAGTTTTTGAAGGGACAGCTCTTGTTATCTTTGCTCCTAATGACACCATCAAACCACACCTCCTCTGAGCCATCCCTCTGTTTGCTGGGTGTTGTTTGTGGGGGAAGAGAGACCTGCATTGGTCCAGTCCCAAGGGACAACCAAATGGCACCCACTGCTTCCAGGCACGTGTGTGCTCGTACCATACCCTGTGTATAGCATACTCCCCTCGAAAAAGAAACCACGGAGTGGCCAAAAAAACCACAGGGCGCACCCCAAGGCCACTTCATGGTAAATACAAAATGCAGTCAGCAGATCTTTACCAACTGTTGGCACGCTCCTATCTGGCCGAAGGAGAAAGCTGCCCCAAATCCAACATTTCCTTGCATTTCTAGGCTAGGAAAGACGCTTTAGAAATAAGAAATCTGCCCCCAAGCCGGCACGTTATTGCATTTCTAGGCTAGGAAAAGCGCTGCAGCACGGCCCCGGCCCCACGGCTCACGTCCCCACCAACCTGTGAGATGTTGGACTGGGTCTTCTCGCTCTCGCCATCGCCTTCAGTCTTGTCGGTGAGCAGCCCCTGCACCTGGTACTCCAGCACGTAGCTGTCGATGAAGCGCTCCAGCTCCTCGATCTCCTGCGAGCGGCTGCTGCCCGCCTCCGAGGAGGCCGAGGCCACGGATGAGTTCTCCATCCCTTTGGCTGTGAGACCGCGGAGCGAGGGGACCTGGGGAGGGAAAAGGATGGGAAGTGAGCGCTGCTCCTCGGGCACTTCCCACTCTCTCCTGCTCCAGGCACAGTCACAGGCGTGCCTTTCACTTTCCCTACACCTGGTAATTAGAGAAAGCAGCCAGGCTGGGCTTTGGCTGCTGTTCTCCTGTGGGTTATTGCAGGCTGGAGACTTTTTTGCTATATTTCTGCGTTTCCAATTTATAGTAATTGGCCTGAAGATGATCTTCAAGCATTTTTCTCCAGCCAGCTCCAAGAGATTCCCTTTGCAATGACGTTCAGTAAAAAAAAGGCAGCAGGACGGGGCTGGGTGAGATGCTCCATCCAGACCTGCCATGTGCAGCAGGACACGAGGATATCAGCACACAGATGTTCCAGCACCCAAAAGGTCCATCTCTGTTACACTCTAACGCCTAAGGACCACATCAAACATTTTGTCTGTCCTCCTCTCTATAGAAATACAAAATGTTTGCCCAGAGCTGTGGGTGCCCCATCCCTGGAGGTGCCCAAGGC
Organism: Numida meleagris; assembly: GCF_002078875.1. Classification (NCBI taxonomy): domain Eukaryota; kingdom Metazoa; phylum Chordata; class Aves; order Galliformes; family Numididae; genus Numida; species Numida meleagris. The sequence goes on from NC_034438.1 coordinate 1,436,431, forward strand.
CGTGGATGGGGCCCTGAGCAGCCTGAGCTGGTGGGGGGCAGCCAGGACACAGCAGGGGTAGGGCTGGGAGGGCTGGGAGATCCCTTCCAACCCAACCATTCTATGGCTCTATGATCTTTAAGGTCCATTCCAACCCAACCATTCTATGGTTCTATGATCTTTAAGGTCCCTTCCAACCCAACCATTCTATGGTTCTATGATCTNTTCCAACCCAACCATTCTATGGTTCTATGATCTTTAAGGTCCCTTCCAACCCAACCATTCTATGGTTCTATGATCTCTAAAGTTCCTTCCTACCCAACCATTCCATGGTTCTATGATCTTTAAGATCCCTTCCAACCCAACCGTTCTGTGATGCTATGGTTCTATGAAAAGCTTCTCTTGGACTCGGGCAGCAAGCCAGATGCTGAGTCAGCAGCATGACTGCAAGCAGTCCGGTGAGGAGGTTTGGGTGTGGAGGTGAAACAGCAATCACACCGGAATCTATTTTTAAAACTTGTTAAAACTGGATTAGAAAAAAAAGAGGGAAAAGTCCTGCAAAACAGCAAAGCATGCATCTGCAAGGGGACCTGCAGATAGCCCCGGCCAAATCGTCAGAGAGCAACAGCAGCCAGGGTCACAGAGTGCTCTGCATGCAGATTTTAGAGATGTTCTTACTGATGTCCAATGAAAACACAGAGCAACGGAGGACAAGGCTGCGCAAATACAACTGGATGCACGTACCAAAATCCAAACCCCCTTTTGCTCCCAGGGGAGGACCGCCACCACCTGGCCCATGTTCAGGACACAGATTTCATCTCTCGCCCTCCCTTGCTCTGCGTATTCAGTCTGGTTGGTATAAAATTACCCAGCAAAATCTGAGTGAGTCACATGCCATCCGGATGGGAAGGAGAGAAATCTGTTCCCAGCTTGTGCAATTTGCAGCTCCCGAACTATTTCTCATCTGTCACTGCTGAACAATTGCAGCTTCATTTGGAAACCGCTGAGAACGAGCAGTTCTGGCCTAAGGATTTCGTCTGCTCAAGGAATTATTCCCAAATGTGCCCAGACTGTCAAAAAGGCTCATTACGGAGATCAACATCGCACATTAGCTCCTGAGCAAAATCATGTGCCATGTTAAGAAGGAGAAAAACGTAGAAGAGGAGCCCCAGAGAGCATGGAGCCCCAGCGGAAGGCATGCCTCTCACCCCCTGGCTAATTAGTGACAATTACCAAATGGAAAGCACCAGTTATTAAATGGAAAGCGCTACAGAAGAAGGGGACAACCAGGACCAGTGTCCTCGTCCCCAAGGGCCACACCAGCATGGAGATGTTCCCATGACCCATCAGTGTTCTGCTCGTCAGCAACAGGGGAGGCGGAGGATTGAAAGAGATTGAGTTTATCCGAAGTCAGCAAACAAGCACAAGGGTTAATATCCCAACTCAGCACTGCCCCTGCTTTGGGCAGATGGCTGTTCTGGAGATCTCCAGGATCTCCACAAGCTCCCAGCAGCTCCAGCTTTTTGCTTCGTGGTGTCATGGGTAAGGAAACCTTTATGGCTGGAGCAGGTTTCCCATCTCTCTTGGACGAGATGACCTTAGAGGTCTTTTCCAACCTTGGTGATTCTATGATGTCGCCTCACCCTTGCACAAAGAAGAGGTTTGGAAACAAAACCCTGAACCTACACATGAGCAGACGACTGACAGCTTTTTGGGGAGTGGCAATCCCTTGGACTTGTGTTGGTGTAGTGTCTTCACCAGGGATTCCCAACTGAGATACACTCCTGTATAATAATTAATAGCAATCAAGCTCAAATCTGGATTTTTTTCCCCGTTTCTCCCTTCTGCCCCTCCTTTGTCTAAGAACAAAGGCCGTAAGTTTTTGGGGTCTAAAAACCATCTTCCAAACCTTTTCTATAAAGCCCATGCATTGCTCATTGTTACTATAAAATACAGAAATCTACAGATGTGCAAACCGATTGTTACAACTTAGCAATGACTAATAATAATTATACACTACCACGATGTTAATAGCTGTTATTTTCTTTGTGATTTAAATGGGGTTCTTTCTCTAGCCCTCCAATTACGCAGCTTTACCCTTAATCAGCAAATAAGCGCAATAAGAACGAGGGTTTTTTCGACATTTGTACGTTCATCCAGTAGACAGCACCCGCGTAACAGCACCCAAAGGCGCTCCAGGCTCACACTGACCTTGAGGAACCAAAAGGTGAACAGAAGGAATGAACCCATATGAGGCACCAGTTTGAAAACCCGCATCTACTGGTTGTGTATTCTCCATTCAACCATCCCTGCCCTCATCCTCCAGTACTAATACACAGCTTGACGCAGCAGCGAGCCGCTCCTAGGCAGGCTGACAGCCTCCTGACCACGACAAACCTGCTTGCCATATGGGATCCATCACCTCATGCTTTGCTCGGAACGGGAGCAGCTTCCCATAAAAGGAAGAGGCAGTGCAGATGCCTCACGTACCAGTGCGGCCACCTCTGCGCTGCTGCGAGCTGCTGCCAGAGTCCCCGTCCCCCTCCTGGGTGGCTTATTCCCTATTTCAGTAGCACCCACATCAGCATTCTGCAGAAGACCCTCCTGTCTGCCACAGAGGGTATCTCACGCCCTGCAGGTGCTGAGATTAAATCCTCAGAGTAAGCAATACAGCCCCAAAATCAAGGTCTCGTTCTTTTCCATCGGCCTCCTCACCTGCTCACGCTTCTTTCCGGGGTCGGGCAGCAAGGCAAGGCACTTGGTCAAAGCCTCCACCACCTCCCTCACCCCGTGTGCCCACCATCCCGCCCAAGCCTTGTTTCTGTTTTTATGGCTCTCCTTGGCCTTCAGTTTTCTGTTTGACATCTGGCTGAATTCAAGTCAGGCACTAAAACCCGACCTGACCGCACTTGAAGAAACCCTCTCCTTTCTGCCTCCTTTTCACAAGGATGGAGTAAATGAGCCACAATTCAGACACTGGATCCAGACAGGGATCTGCTCCATCAGACCCCAATAGGGCTCCAATCCACTGGATCCCAATAAGGCTCTGCTCCATCAGATCCCAACATGTCTCCCCCCGTTGGACCCCAGCAGGGTTCCACTTCACTTGGTCCCAAATAGGGCTCTCCCACCACTGGATCCCAAACAGGGCTCTGCTCCATCAGACCCCACGAGGACTCCACTCCATCAGATCCCAGTTGGGCTCTCCTCCATCAGATCCCAATAGAGCTTCCTTCCAACAGACCTCAGACGGGCTCCACTCCATCGGACTCGAAACAGGGCTCCACTCTGTCCGATCCCAACAGGGCTTCACCCCATCAGTTCACCACAGGGCTCCCATCTATCAGATCCGAAATAGTGCTCCCCTCTATGGGACCCAAATAGGGTTCCGCACCGTTGGACCCAAGTAGGACTCCCCTCCACTGGAGGCTCCCTTCCATCAGATCCCAAACAGAACTTTGCCCCACTGAAACCCAATAGGGCTCCCCTTGATCAGATCCCAGTAGGGCTCTGCTCCGCCTGATCCCAGTAGGGACCCCCTCCACCGGATCCAAAATAGGGCTCTGTTCCATCAGATCCCAAACAGAGCTCTGCTCCACCCAAACCCAATTGGGCTCCCTTCTGTCGTATCCCAGTGTGGCTCCCCTCCATCAAACCTGAACATGGCTCCGCTCCATCAAACCCCAAATGGGGTTCTCCTCCATTGGACCCGAATTGCAGAGGTGTGTGCAGAAGGATCCCGTTTGGGGTTGGAGCTCCTGCTCACTGCCACCGCCCCGGCTCATTTCCCACCCTCTCCTTTTAATGAGCTCCTGCGGCAGCAATATTTTCTCTTTTAAAGTGGCAGACTTCCATCAACAAGTAATTAGCGGTGTGCCTTCCTCCAACAGTGAGAGCACTGCGATGAGAGGCGAGCAGCTCCGGTGTGGAGCGTGGGAGCAGCAGTTACTATGGAGAAGGAGGATCGCTGCGCCCAGGTACCGCCACATCTCAGACAAACATCACGTGTAGGCTACGGATTTGCTGCTCCAACATCCTTCTGGATGACAGCATGTAAAGCACAAGCACTGCAAACGGTTCCATCTCGGAGCTGACCCTTTTCTAGCTAAGCTCTGAACACCTTGCAGTGAGCGGCTGCTGCTGGATCTGGCCTCAGGCTTTTCAGAATGGCTGCAGCCACGGCTGGCTGAGCATTCGCTGTATTTCATCATCTCCCTCGGTTTCTGCTACCTGGCGATGCAGAAAAGCCCCAGTGACAGGCGAGGCGCCCAGCAGCTGCCACGTCTCGGTGCCATCGACGTGCCCGGCATGTCACCGAGCAGGCGGGTGCCGCCGCGAATCAGGACGGAGCCATTCCCATTAGAATAAATACAAACAACAACAAAGGAGGGGGGGGGGGAGCTCCCTGCTGCGCCAGCTCTGCTCCCAGGACACGAAGCCAAAATCCTCCTGTGCTGCACCGTAGGGTCCAGGTGCCACCGCACAGCTCTGTGGACTGAGAATGGTCCCCAGATGGCCGCAGACAGGAGGGGTTTCACCTCACCTGACCTCTCCGCCAGCCCCACGCCAACACTACTGACCTTGGAAGCAGCAAGACAAAGCCAGGAGGGTGCCAAGTACAAAAGGGCGCAGGATCTGACCCAAACCAGCTGCCGACGCTGCGACCCAACACGGAAGGGAGCACGGCGAGGCAGATCTGTGCTCTCACGCAGTGATCTCCCATGCAGGTTGCTTCACTGCCACAAGAGATCTCCTGCGCTTGGAGGGTGGATGTTTTCCCCTTGTTACACAAAACCAAACCCCTCTTCACCTTCAGAAACAAAAAGCCTCGTGTTGTGTCAAATCTGTGTGCTCCATTATGCCAAGTCTGTGCGCTTTCTTGCCGGCGGGCAGGATACTACCTTTGGTTTGTGCTGAGTGCTGTGCAAAAAAGAAAGGGGAAACCCACAACAAACGAAAGGAGAGCAGAGGTGGGCTCACAAGGACATCGGGGAAGGCGTTCTCCTTGCATGCACGGAGAGGGCATCTGCATCCTCACAGTGCAAAATTCCTTGGCTAGCAGAGAGCGTGCCCCACATCCCGGTGCCACGCTGCTCCCAGTGCACGTGATAAACACCCCTGGGAGACTGATCCCATACATTCAACCACACATTCCCACCCCGCGCTCACTCACCCCTGCGCATAAGATCTTTTGCAAATAACCGAAGGGAGACCATTATCAGAAAGCAAACCTTTTCTTTCTGGGCACTGAGGCAACATAATGGGCACTTGTGCAGTGAAAAGCCCCGTAATCCTAAAAGACACATCCATCCCTCGTGGGGATGTCAGCACGGTGTGGCGATCCCTGCAGCAGCATGCTGACCCCATGGAGGGCACCCGTCCCCTTACAGCTCACAAGGATCACGGCAATGAGCGTTGTTGTGCATCTCGGGGACGCAGCTCACCCCTGCTCTGCCCCCAGGAGGTTTTCTGAGTCATTAAGTGCCTCCAGTGCTAGGAGACAACTGAAAGAAAGCAGCAGCCAGGGTGCCCACGTCAACAAGAGCTTGCAAATATTTCAGTGGAAAAGAACAAGAACTGGGGAAATAGGCAGTTCTGCACAGACAGAATGAGGAAAGGTCTCCTACGCACTTATTTCACGTTTTCCTGGGGTAGGACACGTGGCACAACGTCTGACCCTTGAACACTGGAGTACATCTGACCTGAGCTGGCTGCCAAATCCTTCCCTTCCCTGGGGCTCACGGTGTCCTCCTTCGCTCTGTTCCCAATTTGTGCCATGCTCTGGAGGTGCTCCAGACCGCCGGCTTCCACCCAGAAAAGTGATCGCATTTCACAGAAGTGACTTTTATTCCAATCTGATGAATAATCCCAATGCACCTGGCTCCCTGAGAATGAACCAGCCTAAAAGGTGCAGCTTTGCCATACCCCAGACCACTGGCATCAATCCTCTGGGCCATTCTGTAGGCTGATGGTTTGATCAGGCTCATTATTTTCTCCACCACTGTAGCTATGAGTCACACTTGCTCTCTGTTTCCCATGGAAAACAACTGGCCACCTGGCATTAAAGACCTTCCACCATTAATGACCCTATATCCATTTTTCAACCTGTGAGGAAGCACAGCATCACCTGCATGTTCTCCAATGGATCTTCCATCAGTAATTCCATGAGCAAACCTGACACTCAGCTGCACCACCACACTGCTCCAGTGATATTTTTGGAAGAGGCTGCAGCTCACTGCGACCAGCAGGGAAACTCCACGTGCTGAGCCCAGCAGGATGTCCTGGCCATGCATCATCAATCCCACAGCAGAGCTCAGATCCTGCCCTATGCCACCCCAATGGGACGTGTCCTTCAGTGAACCAATCCTGTCCTTCAACAATCCAACACTATCCTTCAGTGAACCAACCCCATCTTTCAACAAACCAACACCAACCTTTAATGAATCAACCCCATCCTTCAGCAACCCAACCCCATCCTTCAACAACCCAACCTCATCCTTCAACAGCCCAACACCATCTTTCAATGATCCAACACCATCCTTCAATGATCCAACACCAACCCTCAACAAACCAACCCCATCCTTCAACAAATCAACGCCATTCCTCAACAATTCAACCCCATCCTTCAATAAATCAACACCATCCCTCAATGAACCAACCCCACTCCTCAGCGCACCAACCCCATCCTTCAGCGAACCAACCACGTCCTTCAGCGAACCAATCCCACAAATACCAAGCAGAGGAACTCCCTAGATAGGAATTTTAATGCAATACCGGCCAGCCACCAGCCTTTGTTTTGAGGCTGGAACTGCATCTGCTTGTGCAATCGCTTCCTGACTGGCACTGTAGTCACCGTGCATGTCCCCAAAGCCCTGCTGCTCCCTGCAGTGCCACCTCCTGCTCATACCAGTGGTAATGATGCTAAAAGTGTCGGTGCAGCGATGTTTATTGCCCAGGGGATCATTGGGTTTGATTAACACAAGGTAAATGAAGCTCAGCTCAGAGAAGTCCCAGTGGATGGGTAAGGACAGGAAGGTTTTCATTAATGTGAAGCAAATGTAGGTGACAAACAGGATGAGTGCATTTTGCTTATCTATGTCATTATCGCAAATAATTGGTTAGAGAGCACATGTGCCTCTACAGCCACCTGTAAAACACAGCTCTAGGGCCATTTGCTCACCTGCTGCAGTCCCTGGCTCTGGGAAGGAGGCACCTCCAGGACAGCAGCCATGTCACTGCTGTCCCAGCCACCCTGTCCCCAAGTGTCCCCTTCCTACAAAGCCCTACATCTCACAATTCCCTCCAAGCACCATTATTTTGGCATACACGGGATGGGCTGAAACCCCAGGGCCAGAAGCAAAGAGAGCAGCACTGGGGTAGGGGACTGTTGTCACCTCCCCTAGCTGGGCTAACCAAGGGAAGTGTCACAGAAGATATGAACTTTCTGGCTTCCAACTCACAAGGATGCAGCTCATGGGAAGAAACAGGCACAACCAGCACTCTGACCTGGCACCCACACCTTGTTTGTTTGCTTCTCAGCCAAGGTCAAGCCCAGCGAAGCAGCTCAGATAATCTCAAGGCAAATTTTAACTCTTGAGTGGAAAAGGAAGTGTCTGGGGAAACGCCGAGCTGCCTGCAGGGAGCAGCCCAACATGGCTGGCAACCAGTCCCAGTACAAGGGCTGTAAATCATTGACCCGGGGATTACTTAGAGACAACCCAAATGGGGTGTGTTTACCACAACACAGACTGGCCGGAAATACTGATTTTGATAAGTTTGCCTCATGACCCAACTGGATCACAGAATCACAGGACCATGAAGCTTGGAAAAGACCTCCAAAATCCTCAAGCCCAACCTCAACCCATCCCCACCATGTCCACTGACCATGACCCTAAATAGGATCATTAGCGTTGGAGTAGACCTTCAAGATCCCCAAGCCCAAGCCCAACCCACCCACTCAATGTGCACTGACCATGTCCCCAAGTGCCACATCTCCATGGTTCCGGAACACCTCCAGGGATGGTGACCCCACCACCTCCCTGGGCAGCCTGTGCCAGTGCCTGACCACTCACTGGAGAAGAAATTGCTCCTAGTTTCCAATTTACAGATCTGGCTGAGGATAGGGTCCAAGACCACCTGCAGGCATCCAAGACTTCCAAGATCCACCTTTGAGGAACACCGTGTCTTGAGGAGCCCAGCCAAGAGCCCACCCGCAGCGACAAGACCCATCAGTTATGCCCAGGTCCCATTCCCAGACAGGGAAGGGAGGTCCCTGTGTCTGAGGTCCCTTCCAACCCAACCACACTGTGACTCTATGACGAGAGCTCGGAGACACATCCACGAGGTAGTTTTACACCGGTTTTAGGGAGAACCATCCGCAGCTTCAGCAGAAGCGCTGTGGCAGGGAGCCCGCTATTCATGCACCTTTGACCTCAGAGAGAAGCCAATACAGTGCCCAAACTAATTAGCTTTTTTTTTTTTTTTTTTTTAACCAAAGCACAGAAGAAAAAAAAGGTAGAAGGGAATTTGATCGTTCAAGCAACTGTTAACAGCATACACAGAGAGACACAAATGAAGTAGCTAAGCTCAAGGAGAGGCTGGAAAAGGCACTTCTGGAATAAACGGTACGATACATTTGGCCAAGGAAACAAACCCTGCGTCCAGCCCCGGTTTACTGTGAGCACTTGGAGACTACATAGGAAAGCGGGAGGAATGCAAACAAACAGCATGACTGACCTAGTGTCTGCGTGCGGAGTGGCACTGGGAATGCTGGAGCTTGGTGCTGGGCTCTCCCAGCCCCACTGGAGTTTTATTCTCAGAAATTAATGGCATGGAGCCAAAGGGGGAAAAAAAAAAAATACCAAAGAAACTCACATCACTTGTTTTCCAGCAGCCCTGATTTGGCTTGGTGAGTTTTAAATAGTTTTGGTCGAGTCAAAATGTTGGAAAGAGCTCTCCCTATTTTCAGGGTTTGTTCTTTTCAAATAAAGCGTTTTTGCTTTTGTTGCTGCTCTCCATTCAGTGGTGCAAAACCATCCCAACACATTCTGCTTTGGACTGGACAAGGAGCCTCAGCTTGGTGCTCTTCGCCAGTGACCGTCCAATGAAACCCAACGGACCCATCCTGAGCGAGCAAAGCTAAAAACCCTCAAGCCCTCTTGTTCCTCACAATCATCATTGTCAGCACAATTCTTCCAAGGGCCAATTGACAGAAAAAAAATACAATAAAATTAAAAAAATCCCCACACTCACCGCCAATTCCTTATTCTCATCCCTAATTCTTCTACGCAGGAGAGCTTGGGGTATGTGAGGATAACTTGGGGTGCACCCAGCACTGAGCATACAGCACAGAGCACATCATTTAATGCCCTGCTGTAATTAACGTGCGGTAGCAGCTAGAAACACACAGGAGCTTCGGGCAAGTGTCAAACGTCTCACTTTCTTTTTTGTTTTTACTTGAATAAGAGGGAAATGGGAAGACCCCCATCCCACCCCAAAGGGAGCGCGGACTGCCGCAGCCCCGATTGCTTTTTCAGGCCCTCTGCTCACAGCGATGCGTGTGGTTCAGCACAAGGAGCTCCTCCAGGGGCTGCTCTGCTCAGTGAGAAAATATTTACTCTGCAGAGCCTGCCACAGATAGCAGCACGGCCGCAGAAACCCCGCTGCAGATAAAGCCCCGCCGCAGATACAGCCCTGCCAATGCCTCCGCACTGCTCTCCTGTCCCCTGTCAGGTCAAACCAAGGATACTGAACAGAACAGGGGGGAAAAAAACATGTTTTGGGAGCGGTGCTGACTTGCTGTTTGCAGGTGCTGCTGTCAAGGCGCTGCTAACCTCACTGATCCCATCAGGTGCTTTAGCGCGGGGCTTAGCACTAAGCTCTGCACAGCACAGGGAACCGGGCTATAAACGGCTGCTGTCTGTCCAGCTGCACTGCTGGGCCTCTCCAGATGTTGGGGAGAAATGGCTGTTTGTGACCGAGCAGAACTCACCCCAAGACGTAAGGCTTTGCTGCTCTGCTCTCTCTCTCCCAGGCTGGCCTCCATTTATCTGCGCTGATGGTGCTGTTAAATCCCGCTGACGTGCTGCAAACCCCTGTCCTGCTGGAGGAGAACGTGGCACCAGCCCCTGCCAGCGACCAAACCGACCCTCCTGCAAAGGGGGTGGGCAGGGAGGGCAGGGCAGCAGAAGGACCAAAGAGGGTGAACAGCCCAACCCTACAACCACGAGCAGGGCAGGGAGCACCAACACACCATTCCCACCCCTCTCTCCGGCAGAGGGAGGACTTCATCCAGCACACGTGTGGTTGGGGAAGAGGATGGGGCTGTGATGAAGGGCGGGACCATGCTGGGTTGGTATGGTGGGGCTGCAGGGCCATGCAGCACGGTGCCAAGAGGCCCAGCTGGTCACGGCGGGGTGGCCAACCAGGCCAGGAGAGGCAATTCACAGGTGTGAAACTGATCAGGCTAGGAGTCCTGCTCTCTGGCTTGCCTGGCTTGAGTGAATGGACAATATTATCCAAGGAATGATGGGAAATCAAGCAAGCAGCTTGGAGGAGCCGAGGAAGATTCGTGAGGGCCGGGGAACCCTGCACTAACTAGGGAAGAGCAAGATTATCATAATTAGGTCAGCTGGTGATAAGCTTTCTCGGATGCACACATGCCCGTGAGCACTGCTGCACTGCCATAAAGTGGCACTGTCTCCACGGAGCCAAGAAAGCCAGATGCAGGGTCCCACAGGCCACCAGGTCTCTCCTCCCACTTCATCAAAGCCAGAAGAAACTTCTTCCCAGTGGCAGGCATCCAGGAGGTGCAGGCTGAGCTCTGGGAGAGGGGCTCAGGTCAACATAGGGCTCAAAAGCACAACAAGTGAAGGCTCAAGCTCCAGGAGGCAAGGAGCAAAGAGGATGACCCCACTACAGGGTAAGTACAAGCTTTTCCCCATGCAAAGGGAGCTAGAGCCTTCACATTACCCATCTCTTCCTCCAGGCTGGGTCACACCAGCTCTGCCCATCCTGGCAGCCTCAAGGCATGGCACAAGGAGATGAAAGGGCCTCAGCTCCAGCCCTGGAGCAGGAATTTGGCTGAGCTCACCTCCAGATGTCTGACACTGGCCCAAGCAAACAGGAAAGGGAGACCAGAGGGGAGGATGTGCTCGCCCTCCTGCCCCTCCTCTTGCTTCCTCACCATCTGTACCACAGCAGAGCCATCAGTTGTCTCCAACTAGTCTGTGCAGCCCTGCAGCCCAACCTGTGATGCTGCAGGAAGTGAATGCACTACTGCAGGAGCTCCAGCTGTCACCAGCTCAACCCAGCACACAACCTCCACCCTACATGCCTACCTGCCCCATGGATGCTTCATGCAACCACAGTCACTACAGTTCCTTACCCAAAGAGCAGGAGAACCCCTTAAATACACACAGATAATTCCCATACTCCTGGATTGTGCAGAAGATCTCGTGCTCAAGGCTCACATTCAGCCTGCCAACCCCTCCTTCAGCCTTCCAAGCGATGCTCTCATGCTGTCCTGTGCCCCAGTCTCACGCCAGCACACCACAATGCACCAGCTACCGTATCTCACATATTTGGAATTGGAGTTCACAGGTTTTTTTTGTTAAAAAAAAATTGCCTAATCAAATGCATTGCTTCCAAGCTGACATCCCTCCTAATGTTTTAATCAGTAGATGTAGATGCTCAGGAGAGAGCTGACATGGCCTGAGTTACTGTAAGCACTGCAAGGACACGGCTATGTCTTGTTCCTGGCGTCACTGGGTGATGTGGAACCCAAGGGGAGCAGAGCAGAGAGTCAATGAATGCCAAAACAGTTCTGCTTCCGAACAACAGCATGCCAGGTAACTAAGGACCCTGGACAGGTACATGATTTGGTTGGAATTCTAGGGAAAAAAGAAAGATGATCCGTGAACACAAGCAAGGCAAACCCCAGCTGGCTTCCTGAAACACATCTGGGAGACGGCCAGCCTCAGCTCCTCAGCACAGCCTGCCATCTCCATGCAATTAGGCGCAAATTTCCACAGCTTCCCAGTTCCTCATCCACCACTGGCCATCAACTTAGCACCAGGTAAGCTGGAATCATAGAACCATAGAGCCATTTACATTGGAAAAGACATCACAGATCCCCAGGCCCAACCCCAACCCACCATGCCCAATGAGCATGTCCCCAAGTGCCACATCTCCACCACTGAACACCTCCAGGGATGGGGACCTCCCTGGGCAGCCTGTGCCAGAGCCTGACCTTGCCTGACTTTGGAGAATTTTCTTCTAATATCCAACCTGAACCACTACCTCTTGTCCTATCACTAGCTTCCTGGGAGTATCATTAGTTACTTGGAAGCATCTGCCAATCAACTTGTGCATTATGGCCAGCACTGCCATCAGGAAGCCTCCCCTGTGTAATCTCCCTGGGACACAGCTCCATGAGAGGACAACCACATAAGGAACAGGGGAAACCTGCCTCCTGCAAGGCTACCACACCGCTTCCAGAAACATCTGACAGAACTGGCCAGGTCTGCTTCAACAGATATCTCAGTACAGATGACACATAACTCGTGTCCTCAGCTCTTTGCTCCTTACTGCAAGATCCTGGGGTCACCAAGGACCTGTTACGGGGCGCTCAAAGAGATACCTTGGCCACCTACAGGACCTTCTCAGTATGAGAACTCTATCAAAAACCTGGGAAAGCCTAAAATTCACCACTCCCCGAAATCCAGCACTGTCAAAGCAGGGTCAAGTCCCCACTGTGCGCATCACACAGACCAAGGGTGAGGATGAGCGAGGAAGCATCATCGGCCCTACTGCTAAAACCATCAGAGAAACAGAGTACAACTTTAGCAACCAAGGCAGGCAAGCTAGAGACAACCCAGGAGCTGAGAGTCACCGCAGAGAGCTGACCACTGACCGGCAAAGGACAGCAAGGGTATAGCACTGCTGTCAAAGAGGTGACACCTTCCAGCAAGGATCCCATCCCAGACCAATTATTAGCTCTGCTAACGACAAAGATAGTCCCTACCCAATCTTATAAACAAAAAGATGTGAAGCAAGTGCCAGAATTTCCTAAGCAGGTCAAAAACGCTTTCTGGGTTTGAGCGTTAGGGTTTGGTGGGGAGAGGAAGGGCTCTGGGTCGGCTGGGTTTGTAGGCTCCCCCCAGAGCTCCCTTTAAGAGAAGCAAAGTGATGCTGCAGCCAGCTGTGCTGGCTTCCAGCACAGGAGAACAATTAACCTGAGACGAATGCACTTTTTTTCTTCTAATGCAGCACATGGCATGCCACCAGTTCTCTCCGAACGACCCCAGACGAGCTCATTCCTCCGTCAGGGTTCGCAGGCCCCTGGGCTGGCAGCGTGTCCTCCTCGAGCAGCGTGCTGTGAGGATACGCCTGGCACATCGCCCGCCCCCAAAACGCGCCTTTTCTCACCCAAACATGGGGTGAGGAAGCAGATGGGCTGCTGCTGCATGGAGCGCTCGTACCGCGAGGTGTGCGGGGAGAAGAGACGAGCCGGCAGGGATGACTGTGCAGAGACAAGAGAGGAATGGCTGAGTCACTTCCTCCCCCAGAGCCCTAAATAGAGGCGAGCGTAAGGAAAATCGTTCTGCGAGCTGACAAAAAAAGGAACAGAATCCCCAGCAAAAAAAAAATAAATAAATAAAAGTGCAAGTAGTGACAGCAGAAAGGGAAGGGGAGAGCAGGTGGCCCCAGGTTGGAGCTGTAGTAAAAGCCGTCACCAAGAGGGCAGGTAGCACAGGGCACGGCTTCCCACTCAGCCCTCCTGAAACGGGTGTTCACCAAGCACATTAATAGCAGCTCCAAGCCCTGCATCCAGTAAAGATCATCATCAAGGGCCCATGGTCGTGTAGGTCCCTTCCAACCCAACCATTCTATGGCTCTACAGTCTTACAGGTCCCTTCCAACCCAACCATTCTATGGCATTATGATCCTACAGGTCCCTTCCAACCCAACCATTCTATGGCTCTATGATTTTACAGGTCCCTTCCAACCCAAACATTCTATGGCTCTACAGTCTTACAGGTCCCTTCCAACCCAAACGTTCTATGGCTCTATGATCTTACAGGTCNAACCCAAACGTTCTATGGCTCTATGATCTTACAGGTCCCTTCCAACCCAAACATTCTACAGCTCTACAGTCTTACAGGTCCCTTCCAACCCAAACATTCTACGGCTCTACAATCTTACAGGTCCCTTCCAACCCAACCATTCCACGGTTCCACAGTCTTGAAGGTCCCTTCCAACTAAACCATTCTAAGGATTTGTGATCTTTCAGGTCCCTTCCAACCCAAACACTCTATGGCTCTACGATTCTCCAGTCCTGTGCTGAAAAGCCACCATGCTGCACTTCAGTGGGAAGCTCCTACACCAGGATGCTCCCATTCTCCCTAAGCACCCTACAGACAGCTACTCAGTACAGCCAGGTGCCTTCTTGTTCCGTAAATCTTGTCAAGGACTTACAACTTCTGCTCTGCACAGTGCCAATCACAGCACGGCCCAGCCGCCTACTCAGATGGCAGGTGATGCAAAGAGGGTTAGACAAGGAAAATCCTATTGAATTCAGAGATTTGGGGCCATATCTTGGACTGTCAGTTATTTGGAGTGGATTTTTTCAGCATTAGCAGGTTCAGTGCCCCAAAGTGCTGCCATAACACAAGAGGCCATAATGAGGTGTCCCACAGGGCATGGAAAATCCCTGCTGCCAGCTGATGGAGGGCACCAGGTACAAATCTCTGGCGGTATCCCTACAGCTGACTCCTTCCTTGGGCTCAGTCTGGATTTTTTTGCTTAAAGAACATTTTGTGAGGCTTAGAGCTGGCCCCACTGCAAACCCCAAACCCCACTGGGTATCACTGAGGTAACCCACCTGCACCCAGCCAACATCACTGCTGCAGCCTCTCCCTGTGGGCAAGAAGAAATTGGGATTTCCCTTCTCCACCCATTTCCTTAAAGCATCTGATCAGCGAGATCTGCATTCCTCTGTCCAATCTGGCTGAAATCAATCCCGAGGTTGAAACTTTTGGGGAGGAACAACAAGCAAAATCCCATCTGACTGCATAAACCTCATCTCTGTGAACAAAATAATAACAGTAAAAAAAGCACAGAAATGGGAAAGAAGCCTCAGTTTGAAGTGGCTGTTGCCCCTTAATAAATAAATCTTTCACCTCATGTAATGCATATAAAAAACAACAACAACAACAAAAAATGGCCACTCAGTGTTCTCCTTTGGGCTGATTCCTGGAAAGACGCTGTGTGCCCCACCGATATTCAAAGCCTGGGAAGGACAGCCAGCACCTCGGGGTTTTAATAAAGCCCTGTACTACTGGTGTGCTGCAGGATTTAGGGCTCAGATAAAGGGTTTTGCTTGGCCAGGCCACCAGACTGCTGCTGTGATGGTGCAAGCTTCCACCCTTCCCAAAGTTCCGTATGGATGAATGATGTCCCCCAAAGTGATATCCCCCAAAGCAACATCCCCCAAATAGACAACCCCCAAAGTGACAGTCCCCTAAACTTTTGTTCCTAACATTGTCATCCTCCAAAGCAATATACTCCAAATCGTCAGGCCCCAGGCACTGACTGTCCCCCAAAGTGACAGTCCTCAATCCAATGGCCCCAGACCTCTCGGCTGAGCGCACGGCGAGCCCCATCGCCGTGAGTGGAGGTGGTTGGACAGAGGCAGCTCCGTGCTCCCCGACCCTCCGTCACAGTGCAATGTGCACATGGCAAAAGACAAAAAATGTCATCTCATGAAACATGCACAACTGCAAAGCCTCCAGCTGCCACGGAACCCAGGAACTGGAGCTAACGACAAAGCGCGGTGTACCTGGCTGGCTCCTTGCTGCAGGACGGGGGAAGCTGGGGGCAGCCCTGTGTCTGCTGGGCACGCCTGTCCCACTGACAGCCCCAGAAGGAAGGGGAAGGCTTACCTGCACTCAGGTGACACCCTCCACAAATTGCTGCACGCTATGAAATGCTCCGGCAGCGGGCTCCTTGCTGAGGGGTGAGGCGGGATGTGGTTCTACAGAGAGCAGAGCGAGAAGTTGAGGTGGGTCACCGCAGCTTCTCCTCCCATGGGGAAACCAGTTTGTTGGGTTTTTTTCCTTTTGCTGTCTCTGCCACTTGGGGGAGAGAGGATGAGGGATGGAGGAGAGGAGGAGAGACGAAAACGATGCCTTTCCCAAAGCACAAGAACACTCCTGGTCACCGTGTGGTCCCCAGAGCCTTGCATGGCTACAGAAGACCCCAAAGGAGAACCAAAAACCTGATGGAGCTGTGGGTGTCCCTGTTCACTGCAGGGAGATGGACCAGACAGCCTTTAAAGTTCCCTTCCAACGCAAACCATCCTACAATTCTATTCTACGGTAACCTCTTTGTTTCAGCAGGAAAATTGGTGGTTGGGTGCACAAATAGTTTAAGAATACCCAATGGCATCTCCACCCCAGTCTGAAAGGAATTTCTCTTAGCGTCAGCAGCAGGGCTCCTATATTGTAAATGCACATGTATGTATATATATACACACACATTTGTATAAGAATATATATAAAATGGCCAGACTCACAAATGAACAGCAAATTCCTGGTGAGCCATGCCAGCTCTTCATTCCCAGTGACTCAGTGATGACACTCATGGAGCAGAACTTCTCCAAGGAGTTTCACAAGGACATCCCAAAGCATTTATGGACATTACCTGCCTGTAAGCCCTAACAATGCCCCACATCTTCCAGACAGAAAGCTCCAGCCTGAGCTGCCCCAAACACACCAGGAGAGAGCTAACTCTGAAACCAGCTGATGTGATGTGCAAAGTGGATGCTTCTGCTAAACCAATGCCAGGACTCAGCCAGAGGCTCGTTCCAGCAGCAGGAGCACGAACACAAAGAGGTTTCAGGGGGGTCTGCTTGCAACTCTGCAGAGAATACGGGCAAAAATGGTGCTAACTGCTGCAATCTCACCTTGCTCCTGTTAGGAAAAGAGCAGGGGCAAGGACAGGTGCTGCGAGGAACAGGGACAAACCCCAAAACTGGGCATGGAGAGGAGGGTCAAAGTAGCACAGCTATCGCCAACGAAGTTCAGAAAGCACGAGCAAGTGCTGAGGGGCATATCCCCATCTCCCCTCCACTGACCACAGAGAACGTTTCCATGCTTTGCACATCACTGTGCAAAGGAGGAACCGCCTGTGGACCATTCCCATCCCAGCGGTGTGCAGGGCTGACTCAGCTCCAGCAGCAAGCGTGAGAGCAAGGAGCCACCTCAGACAGCTCCCTGCTCCCTTTGCCAGTGCAGCACGGGGCTCGGTTTATCTCAGGAAGGACTCCTCCTGCAGCCCCGGGCGCTGGGCCTCCTCCTGCAGATCCGCTGAGATGTGCTGTTTTGCTACACGTGGATCTGACGTGGCATCATTCTGCTTCTGGCTTCCCTTTAAAAGCAGCTTCGGGTTTGAGAGATGACAACACGCAGAGCTGGACAATGTTATAACACCTTCACTGTGGCACGGGGAATTTGCAGAGCCTCCGGGTGCAGGCGCTGCAGGAGGGCCTAGGCTCCAAACCGCCGAGGGAACGCGATTTAAACACAAACACAGCCCGAGCTGCCCAGAACAAGGCAGAAGGAGCGCGGATGTGAGCCACGCTGTGGTTCTTCCACTCGGTGGAGCTCTGACTGGGTGCTCCGATGGCATCCAGCAGCAGAATCCCACCCTAGGGGTGGTACTACGGTCGAGGGACGTGGTCAGCAGGCACAGTGGGGACGGGTTGGGGTTGGAATCGGGGATGTCGGAGGTATTCTCCCGCCTCCACAGTCCCGCGGTTCTGACCACCCAGCCGCGCCGTGCTGCATCTGGGGGCAGAAGCTGGCGGCTCGGTGCCTGCGCCCACCTCCACATCTTTCGCTGCTGGCGGTGACCTCCAGCTGCAGCCTGCGCCCGTCCGAGCGGCGGTGGAAGGGCAGCAGGCGAGAAGGAAGGCGGTGCGGGCAGACAAAGGGAGCCCACCTGCGTCAGGGGGCAGCGGGGCACGCCGGGCGCTCACGGCCTCCTCCCCGCCCCGCGAAGCCGCACGTGCAGGGGGAAGCCCGGCCGCAGCTCCGCAGCGCTGCGGGCCGAGGCTCCTGCTGCTGCCCGACGCGGGAGCAGAGCGGCACGGCCGCTGCCCGCAGCACCGCGGGGCGAGGAGCGGCCTTCCTCCGCCGGCCGGCCCCAGAGCATTGTCTGACCGAAAAACGGCCCCAGCGGACCGATCCGTGCGGCACCAGGACGGCCCGGCTGCCGCGCACACCCCCCCCCCCTCCCCAACGCAGGCTCAGGGACAGCGACCTCGGACGGAGCCCGCGGCTGTCAGCCATTGTCACGTCTTTACAGCCGCAGCGGCACGGGGCCGGAGCGCGGCATGCCGCCCCGCGCGCGTCACGGGGAGGGGAATCCGGGGGAGCGGCGCCCCG
>NC_034438.1:1455128-1474191 GCF_002078875.1 Numida meleagris
CCCGGCCGCCAGCAGCTGCTCCGCCGGAGGAGCCGGGCAGTGCCGGGCCCTGACGTACCGCCCGCCCCCCGCCCCGCCCCGCGCGGGCTCTGCCGGGAGCTGTAGGCCGCGGTGCTGTGCCCCCGCGGAGCGCTCGCGAGGAGCCGGCGTTCCTTCGCTTTGCCAAATCAGAGCCCGGAGCGGCTCTCCGCGTTATTTTTGGCCGGGCGGGTTGCCGTG
The DNA here is from genome assembly GCF_002078875.1 of Numida meleagris. Taxonomy (NCBI): domain Eukaryota; kingdom Metazoa; phylum Chordata; class Aves; order Galliformes; family Numididae; genus Numida; species Numida meleagris. Next base: position 1,455,348 of record NC_034438.1, read on the forward strand.
GCGGCCTGGTAATTGTGGGAGGAGGGTGTGTGTGATTGGGAGAGCGCGTCGCTGGTTTAGGTTTTTTGACTTCGTGTCGCGTTTTAGGCCCGGAAGCCGCCTGGAATTTCGTATTTATCCATCGCATCCTGCGTGATCTGAGGAGGGACCTTCCCTCCGGGGAGAGCGGCAGGGCAGTACGTGGAGGGCGGTGTGAGAAAGGAGAGGACGGGCTCTTCAGCAGGGTCTGCTGTCGTAGGACGGGGGGAAGTGGCTTCAAACTGGAAGAGGAGAGATTTAGGCTGGATGTGAGGAATAACTTCTTTACGCTAAGGGCAATGAGGCGCTGGCACAGGCTGCCCAGGGAGGTGGTGGTGCCCATCCCTGCAGTCACCCAGGGTCAGGGGACAGGGCTCTGAGCGCTGATGGAGCTGCGGGTGCCCCTGTGCACTGCAGGGAGTGGGACCTGGCGGCCTTTGAGGGTCCCTTCCCACTCAAACCATTCTGTGGCTCTGTGATTCTATGAAGAAGCGGCTGAGGGGAAGCTGGAGGAGGGAATGGTACACTCCTCTGGAAGGAAAAGATGTGGCTGCGGTGCTGGGCGCCGTGTGCCAGGTAATAATAACACAGCGTGACTCAGTGCTTGGGGAACGGAATTGGCTCTTAAGTGAAGCGTGTGTAGGGAGCTGCTGGGTGTCAGGAGTTTCTCAAGTGTTGTGAGAGAGAGCTGAAGTGGGCTGGCTCCCCGTGCAGCCGAGCATTACCGGCGTTGGCCTCCTACACAGTGACGCCATCGGTGCGCAAAGGGAGGGCAGCTGGTGTCATCGGCCTGCACTTCTGCAGGGCCTCTGACAGGGTCCCGCACCACATCCTTATCTCTAGGTTGGAGAGAGGTGGGTGCAGAATTCTGACAGAGCACCCCGATGGGAGCTGGGAGGTGCTGCTCTCCTGGACCCCGCTCGGTAGCTTCGAGCCAGCACCGGCTTCACAGAGCATAGCTGCAGGCAGCGTTCGGCATCCTGTGTTCTGCTGGATTTACAGCTCCCTGTGCGGGCTGGCATTGCCGGCGTAACGAGGGGGCTCCTTTGGTCTTCCCACAGTGCTGCTCAGCGCGGCGCCCAGCAAATGCCAAGTGCTCAGACTCCTACAGGAAGGGAAGCCCCGCAACACTTGGGTCCACGGCCCCGCTGCTGCCATCAGAGAGAGCATTATTCCAGTCATCTGAGAGCCAATAGACCGCCCTTCAACATGCAGATAATGGACCCACTGTCAGAGCAAGGAGACAGATGAGGTCTTTATTCCCGCTCTCAGGCACTGCGTTGCTGAGACCTCTGTCTGTCTGACTGTCTGTCTGTCTGTCCCCCCGGGGAATGCTCCAGCATTTCCTCCTCTGACCTCCAGTGCAAATCCTGTGGGGTGAGACGGGGAAAGTGAGGCAGGGAGGCAATGGGAAGTGCGTAGGATGGATGGCCTCCTGCACCGAAGTCAAATTCAGGGCAGGTTCAGAAATGCTGGTCTGAGGGTGCTGAGGGTAGGGACAGGTTCCCCCCACACCTTTTCTTTTTGTGGGTCAGTGCCGTGGCTGTTTTCAAGTCAGTGCCAAATTCATTGGGATTCAGCCTAAGCCAGGATGGCCCAAGGAGCCTGTGCTGCCCCACTCCCTCCTAGTCTGACCAGTTCCCTAAGGCCATTGCCAGCGTGCAAGCATCTGGAGTCTCTCACTGACCTCCTGTGCCACTGAAGGCACTAGCCCTAATTTTGGGGGTTGGAAATGGGTGATCTGTAAGATCCCTTCCAACTCAGCCATTCTGTGATTCCATGATTTCCTGGAACTTCACATAACTCAGCTGCATAATGGGGTACCTGGGCGTAATTCATACCTTTCCCATCCTGATGAAATCCGTGACATCTTTGTTTTAAAGAGGCCGTAGAAATGCAAAGCGTGATGACATGGGTGAGAACAAATCACTGTTTTACAGGATTGCCACTATTACAGCCCCGTGAGCATCCACAGAAGTCAGGCTGCAAGAAGCAGAGCTGGGTGATGGCAGATCCCATCCACGCCACCTCCTGTCTGCAGGGTGACAGTGAGCGTCCTTGGCAGTGACATCCCTCATGCAGACTGGATTGAGCCATCAGAGCAGCTCTGCTCTCTGCAGCGTGGCTGTGCCGTGCCACTGGGCACTGCTCCGTGCCACCGATTGCTGGCAAAGACTCGCTGCTGCATGCTGTACCCCAGGAAATACTTCTTTCTTCCTCTTCTTGCAGATGGGGCTGTTTTTCCACAGTCCCTTATTGTGGCTGTTAATTGCATCAGAGGATTGCAATGCTGCTGGAAAGGGAGGAGGCGCGAAGCCTGACAGCGGGGAGGGGACTGCAAATCCATGGGCAGAGGAGTTTCACTAGCTGGGGCTCTGGGTGCAGGGTGCAGCCATGCAGGGTGCTGGATGCAGCCATGCAGGATGCAGCCATGTAGGGTGCAGGATGCAGCCATGCAGGATGCAGTTGTGCAGGATATAGCCATATGGAATGCAGCCATGCAGGATGCAGCTGTGCAGGGTGCAGGATGCAGCTGTGCAGGGTGCAACCATGAAGGAATCAGCCACAAGGTGTGCAGCTGTGCAGGATGCAGCTGTGCAGGGCGCAGGTTACAGCTCTGCAGGGCTCAGCACTGCAGCAAGGCTGCTGGAGGAGCACAGCCCTCAGGGCAGATGACACAGCAGTGTGCAAAGGACAGACACTTGGCTTGGCATTGCTGGGCCTTCCGTCACTCCGTGTCACATTACGCACACGCAGCTGTATCAACACTACTGCCTTTTAAGCAAACTATAGCCCTGCAGTGAAAGGGAGAATAAAGCTGTGAGACTTTGGAGGGAAGCCACGCTGTTGGGGAGCAGCCCAGGATAGCCCTGGTGCTGGGAATGCTATGGGCTGGCTGGCCTGGGCTCTGCCCCGTATGCTGGCAATGGCAGCAGCAAACCACTGCCCCAGTACAGACCCGATTGCCCCCCTAGTAAGGTGTGTGGTGAGGAAAGGGAAATGTCATTGCTAGGAAATGCTGTTGCTGCCCACTTGCTGTCAAACGTTTTGGAAGGAAAGTGCTCGACATGTTGCTGCTTTCAACAAGGGAAAAGGAGATAACAGCATCAAGTCACAGGCATGCCACGGGTGTTGTTTTTTATGAATCAGAGCAGTGCAGCTTTGTGTTTACCATGCCTGGATATGATTGCTGTATCACTGAACCCACAGACACCTGTATGTGCGCATATATACTATAGATAACCTCTGTGTGCGCACGGGATGGCATACATACACGAAATGTAAACACACAGCTGCCAAATAGCCTTATAAAATGATGTTTCCCGGTATAGGAAAAGCCAGAAGAATCTCATTCTATTAAATTTCTGCAGGAGACGGCAATTGGGATTGATAAGAAATTGTCAAAAAGCACTGAGGTTCATGGCAGGACAAAGAAGATGGACTTGCTACATTCAGTAGCGAAGACTTAACAACAAAGGTAATGAAGGGTGTGGGACCTGGGGCTGTGGTGGATTCCTCATCATCCTAGGCCTTTAATTAGAGCTGTTTCTTCTTTTTTTTTCTTAAGTATTTAATAGTGGCTTCTAAACTAGTGGTCTAGAGCTATCCTATAGGGGCTATCGGGTGTGGCCCCGTGGCTGGCAATGTGGGGCATGGGATGCGACATGAGCAAGTCTGTTCCTGCTCTGCCCTGAGGAAGTCACCTCCAAAGCCCTTCCCTGCCCAACATCCCGACGCGTTTAGGGGACAGCTCTGCCTTTCTCTGCCCCCAGTGGCAGCCCTGGGCTGTGCTGTGGTTCAGAGAAGGTGAAACTCAGTGGTTTGTCAAAGGGCTGTCAGATAGAGGTGGGTTTGTGAGCTGAGCAGCTGGGATGTTCTCTGCTTTGTAAGGGTTTGTGCAATAGCCAGCCACATGGAGGACCAGCTCCACGAGAGCAGGGTCCCACTGCCGTGATCCTGATGTAGCAGCAACCTCCCATCCCTTTTCTCATATCTGTGCCTTATACAGCAGCTGTACAAACCCCAAACAGATGTCTGGGCACACCAGAAACCAAGGAAACACTGGCACAGCAAACCTAATCTGTGTTACAGTGGGCACATCCAGCAATCAAATGCATGGGCTGCTGTGAGATGCTCACAGCGCTGTACCTGCGATGTCAGCAAGCTTTGGGATTTGGGATGCACAAAGTCAGCTCAATCCTTTGACGTCCCAGTGCCCCCGTACCCCTGGCTGTGTTAATGACAGCACCATTGCATGGCTCAAAAAGCATTGCAGTGAAAGCCCAAAGTCCAGGGGTTAGTGTTGACCCTGACTCCAGGCATGGGGACAGAAAATCAGGAAAAGGGAAACAGAGAAAATAAGCATCTGTATTCGGGTCCTTAAGTTTTATGCGTGTGGTTGGTTACTGGAGCTTCCCTTCTGCAGTTATCTTGGAGGTGAGTGGCATTTCTAGGGGAGATATCACACTGCAGAGTCTTTGGATTTGAAATACAAGGTTTCCCCCCAAAACTGGCAATTTCAAGTGCTTAGCATGAGGTTTTTTGGGAAGGTTTTGGTGCTCAGTGGGCACTAGGGACACCTGGATAGATGAGCACACGGTGCTTGCTGTGACTGCTACAGTCACTGCAGTGCCCCTTGACATGCATCCCACTGCAGCATCGGTAAGAGAAGGGTTGGCCACTCCCACAGCCCATCTTGTGTTCCTGCAACCCACCAGACCCCTGCATCCAGCCACCCTATACCCCATCCCTCCTCCACTCTGCTTCTGCACCCGAGTGCTCTTGCACCATGCATCTCCCATGCCTCACCCCACTCCTGCTGTTCTCCATCCCCAGTCCGCCCAGCTCCTCCTGATGAAGTTGTGCTGGGATGTCCCCTGCTGGCTGCGGGGCTGCCTGCTCCCTGCTGCTCCCTGCTGCAGCTTGCCTGCTCCTTACTGCTCCCTGCCTGCACTCTGCCTGCTCCCTGCTGCTCCGTCCTGCACCCTGTCTGCGTCCTGCTGTTCCCTGCAGCTCCCGGTCTGTACCCTCGTGCTCGCTGCTGCACCCTGCCTGCTGCCTGCCTCCACCGTGCTGCTCCCTGCAGACACCCTACTGCTCCTTGTCTGCACCCTGCCTGCCCACTGCTGTTCTCTACTGCTCCCTGCATGCACCTTGCCTACTCCTTGCTGTTGCCTGCTGCTCCTTCCCTGCATTTTGCCTGCCCCCTGCTGCTCCCTGCCTTCTTCCTGCTGCTCCTTGTCTGCCCCCTGCTGTTCCCTGCACTATTGCCTGCTCTCTCCCTGCTCCTTCCTGCCTCTCTCCTGCTGCACCCTGTTACTCCCTCCTGCACCCCGCGTGCTTCCTGCTGCTCCATGCTGCTCCTTACTGCTCCTTGCCTGCACCCTGCTTAACCCAGCCTTCATCCCACTGCTCCCTGCTGCACCCTGGTGTTCCTTGCCTGCAACCTGCTGCTCCCTGCTGCACTTGGTCTGTACCCAGCTGCACCCTGCTGCACTTTGTCTGTACCCAGCTGCACCCTGCTGCTCCCTGCCTCCAGCCTTTTGCTTCCTGCTGCGCCCTGCTGCACCCTGCAGCATCCTTCTGCTCTCTGCAGCTCCCCGCTGCTCCCTGTTGCTCCCTGCTGCATTCTGCTGCTCCCTGCTGCACCCAGCTGCTCCCTACTGCTCTGTGTGCACCTAGCTGCTCCTTGCTGCACCCTGCTGCTCTGTGCCTGTCCCCTGCTTCCACCCTGCTGCACCGTACCTGCTGCCTGCTGCACTCCGCTGCACCCTTCCGGCAGCCCTCTGTTGTCTGGGACACAGCCCTGCCCACACCCCCTGCACATCTGCTGCTCTGATTTGCTTCACCCCTTCTTGCACTGCTGCTCTCTGCTCTCTGCAGCCATTGTGTGCAACCCTGCCTGCACCCACCTGCCTGCACCCAGAGGTGCATCCTCACCTCACACCCTGCCCTGTGCTTTGCACATTACACATTTTCCCTTGCACCATGGAGCCTGCAGACAGACAGGACGGGGTGGCATGTCCTCGGGACATGACCAGGGCCAGGTTGTGACAAGGAAGTGGCCTTGCCCATATTATGGGGTTGAAACCGGGGGATCTTTATGTCCCTTCCAGCCTAGTGTTCTCTTTCTCCCAGCCAGCCTGTACTGGCGCTGGCAGCCACACAGGGGTGCCAGAGACCGCTGCCTGCAAGCTGCCACGAGTCCCGTAAATAAAAGGAGGCTAAACCTGTCTCGGAGGTGAAACTGGCTTGAAAATGTGTGTGGATAAGTTCATCATATGTTGGCTGGAGATGCCCTAGCTGCAGGTTTGGAGAGTTCCATGCACCCGAGAAAGCTGCTCCTCCCCTCTGCCTCATTACGCCTGAAAAAAAGAGAAAAACACAGAGTGTTTTCATAACGAAGTGTAGGCCTGCACATCACAGAGCTGCTGCCAGCACCTTGACCTCCTATTCTAGTGACAAGGCAATTAAATGAGGAGCTGGGAGCTGCCAAATCTGTGAAATTTGTCAAAAACCACATTACTTAGGGCTCTGCTCCAGGGATTTAGGGCACTGCCTCTCCTGTTCCTCTCAGAAATGTCCCCCTTGACCGAGCAACAGCAAAGTTTCAGCCTTGCTACCAGGGGAGGAGGAGACATGTAGGGGAAAAATGTGGAAAGTATGAGCCTGGCTTCAGCTCCCAGCACACCCAGAAAGGAAAGGAGCCCTGGAGGAGCTGGCCGGGGGCTGACTCATGGTGTGTGAATGCTCAGGGCTGGCAGTGCTGCCTGTGGCATTTCTGCTCTAGTCCAGCCCGTGAAATCCTGGAAGTTTTGCAAGACGCTGTTTGATGATTTCTAGACCAAAACTCGGTGAGCCCGCCCAGCCCTGCCTCGTGACACTGATCCTCAGTCTCTGCCCGGGGAACGAGTCAAAGTGATTTCTGGAGGCTATTCCTCCCTCCTTTGCTCCTCCATAGCTGGGCTCTGCTCCATTTAAGGTCCATTTATCTTCCATTTCCCATGGAGAGAATTGCAGCGCCAGAGGGGCATTTCCAGCCGTGCCCAGGGATGTGCCTCACCTCCAGTCCCTGGCCTTGCCTGAGCATTCCCAGCCCTTTCTTGTGGTGGAGGAGAGCTGCTCTTAGCATGCATCATCAAGAAATGTGGGTAAATCCGGAATGCAGTGGCTGTTTCCAGCATTGCAGACTTCCCTGGAGCAGTTGGCTGTGTCCTAATGGGAACACTGCCTGCTAGGGCCCACAGCTCCCAGCACTTTGACAGACATTATGCCTCAGTCTACCTTCTAAGGCAGACAAGTAACCTTTACTTTTTGTTGTAGGAAAATAAGCATTGCTGCAGAGATCCTGGGCCACGCAGCATACCCACAGCCAAACTTCAGATCTCCGGGCTTCTTGTTTCTGTCCTCCTTCCCTGTTTATTTCCTTTGCGCTGCAAAAACGTTGTGTGCAGCTGGGATACAGCTGGCATGAAGGGGCCCATGTGTAACATCCTCAGCACACCAGCACTCACCGATGTGGCCTTGGTTACAATTGAAAGCCATCCCGGATCTTTCCCCTTCCCTCATATATGTAGAAGCCTGCACTGAGCCTGGTGGAGCGGCCTCAACCTGGGCAGCATTCCCAGGGGATTTTAGATATGGAAGAAAGAGCTCAGACAGCTAAGCAGAGATGATTAATGATGTCCTATCCTACCCCAGATGAATAGCAGAAACTCCATGTCCGCATACGTGCTCTGAGCCCACAGAAACTGTCCCATACTAAGCAGTGGCCACAGTGGGTGCAGAGCTTATAGATATGGTGCAGAACTTTGTGTGTGTCAACATTCAATCCTTTTTGACTATCAGGGAGATGTGCAAGCTTAAAATTATTCTCAGTGCTGTCTTCTTGGAGAGCCCCTCTGATTCCTGCAAAAACCTGTACCTGCAGGCACTGGTGATAGAATGACTTATAGGTAAGCTTGGAGGGCTCTTCCATGGACGACTGGGGACCACTGGGACAAGTGCATTTCATGGAGTCATAGAATCGTGGAATCATTAAGGCCTGAAAAGATCTCCAAGATCCCCAAGTCCAAGCCCAAACCACCCCCACCATGTCCATTGACCATGTCCCCATGTGCCACATCTCCATGGTTCTCAAACACCTCCAGGGATGGGGACTCCACTGTTCCCCTGAGCAGCCTGTGCCAATGTCTGATCACTCTTTTGGAGAGGATTTTTTTCCTGAAACAAACCACCTCAAAGCTCAAGGTGTTCGTTTTCCCCCCCAGCTTTATTCCTTGGCACTTCTTCCACAGGCACCAGCACTATTATCCCCAAACCCAAAGCACTTAGCACGTTCTCAGCCTGTTGCTGGCTGTGGCGAAGCAAGAACCTGGCCATTGGTACAATCATTCCTTTAACTATCAGTGCTCGTCTGGATGCTGCTATACACTGGCTGGTTTTGTTTGCTATCCTAGAGAACTCTATAGAATTGCTAATGTTGGAAAAGTCCACTATTAAACAAGTCGCACCCGAACCCATACCCACTATGATGCCTGTCACAGATGTACAGAAGCATCCCTGGCTGAGATCTGCTTGCACTGTGGCAATGCTACATCCAGCTGCAGAGAAGCAGTAGTGAGAATATGACAGCAGTACTAATGTGCTTTGCAATGAGTCATTAATAAAAAGAAAAGTGCTCTGAGGTGACAGAGTTCCTATTAATCTTAACAGCATTAGGCTGTTTTGTTAAGTTTAAGAGATAATTGCTATAGTGACACGTTCACATTTCTGAAGTGCAAAAACAATAGTTCCATTCTGCAAATGTTAAGACATTTCTCCTGAAAAAAAAAAGGGAGGGGGGAAGGCAAGAATGAATATCAGCTGGAGGAAATGAAGGCACATGCATCACTGAAGAACAAACTGGAGGATTTTATCTTGAAGCACGTTTAGAAATAGAAATAGGGAAAAAAAATCCAGAAATCTCTGCATGAGGCAGTGTTGCTGCTGGAAAGCAGTGCTTGGGAGTGCTTTAGTACCTGTGCTGCAGTGTTCTGTCCTGGGCATGTCACCTGGTGATGGAGAGCCCCAAAATCACAGATGCCACCTGCTAATGGCGGCAGAGCGGTCATGTGGTGAGTCCCCCCCAAAAATCACATAGAGCCTTTGTGTCAAGCCAACTTGCCAGCCACCTGCCAGGGCACCTCGAGCTGCCCTAGCCAACCACTCACCTCTGCCAACCTTTTGTCACTCTGTTCCTTGTAGGGCATCTCCTGGCATTTTTGACCCCACTACTTCTGTGGCCCAAAGAAGGGTTTGTGTGCCCAAGAGTCTGTCCCGTTTTTCCACCTCTACCAGTCGGCCTCATAAAAGATAGAATCTCTGCACACACACGCCACTCACTTCAAGGGGATGTTGCCTGAGATAAGCTGTGCTCCTCAGGCTTTGTGCTTATGGGTGGGAACGGGGTGTGTATCCCTCCCTCTTCTGCACCTGAATGCTCTCATTGTTTTTGTGCCTTTGTTTGTCGCAGGGAAAGAAGTTGGCCCGCAGTGAATTGGGTTAAACAAGTTTTTCAGCCGTGTGCAGGTTAGGATAGGCCACAAGAAAAGAACCACAGCCCTTTGAAGTCGGGCTGTTCCTTTTCTTTTCATGGGCGGGTTTGTAATTCTGACAGTGAGTGATACTTGCTCAGATGAAGATCAATTCACCAAACAGAAGAACAAAGGCTGGCGAAGCACACCGTGATCTGAGGGCTGGCGGTGTGATGGCGATGGCGTATTGTTGATAGAGGGCCAGGAGGCAGCTCTGCTAAGTCACAGTGGCCATGAAGCAAGCCTTCCTCCGGGAGTTTTCACACCAAATACACAAGAACTGGGCAAAAATGAGGGCATCCCTCTATTCCTAAGAATGAAATCTGCCGTCATCAGGTGCTAATAAGAGGAAGAAAATGAGTTATCCCCTCCAACCCAGATGGGCTGGTGGCATGCCTTGCGCTCACTCTCTCAGGGTTCGAGCCCGTAAGTGAGAGATATGATCTCCTCTGATCCATGGGCAATGCCATTTAGGAGGCCACTGAGGGGAACTTTCCCCTCATCTCTCCTCCTGCTTTAACTTTCTGCTTTCCTTTGGGTACAAAGAAGGTCCTTGGGCAGAGTCTGTGGAGTTACACTGAGTTTTGTTTAACTTAATCTGAAGAACAGGGACAGGATCTTCCTCTTCTGGATGAATGCCTAAGCAATGAGCTGTAAACTCACAAGGTCTCTGTCTCTCTCTCTCTCTACCAGTTAATTATTTTATACAAAACAGAAAGAAACGGAACGAGCCCCACTCCAGAAGAACTTGCACCGTGGCTAATCTCGAAGCTGGGAAGGGGTCTGCAAGGTCTCCTCCAGCACTTCCAGATGGGTTCCCTGACCCATGGGCACAATATATTGCAATAAAAGGATTAACTTAGATGTTAATTAGCAGGAGGCTGTCCAGCCCTGACATCCCAGAAAGGAAGACTCAGCCACTTCACGCCACCTGGTCAGCTGAGCGCAATCCAGAGCTGCTCTCTGGATGAGCTTTGCCCACCCTCTCTGCTGCAAATGCTGAAGCTCAGACTGAATGGCATCAGGCTGACCCCTGACACTCTTCCCCTCGCTGTGCACCTTGCTTAGAACTGAGGGTCACCTACAAATGCGGAGCAGCAGTGCCAAGCTCTTAACACGTTTTCACATATACAAATGAGGCTCTGCTGTTGTATCTTGAGACAGGCTGGAATCATTAGAAAACGAGGATTTCTTCCAGCCTGCCACCAGGCCTCCCCGTGGACATTTTGGAAATGCTAGACCTCTTCCTTGGGGTTTTTAGAGCCTTTCTAGGATGAACAGCAAGATCTGCAGAAAGGTTAGCATCAAACAGCTGCAGAGCGTGATCATCTGTAGGGGATGCATAGCCAGAGGTTCAGTGTCACAGCTCCTGTGCAGCTGTCCTATGGCTAATGGGAAAGGCTGTATTCTGAAAAGGTCAAAAAGGCAATTAATGAGACAAAGCAGCAGCTCTTCGCAGTGCTGGAACAGGGGCTCAGGCAAAACATTTGACTGTAAGACTGTATTTCCTTCAGATTTATTAACCATTAAGTGTTGTTAGGGACGGGATCATAAAGATAATGAACTCAACTATGGGTATAGTCAGGAGCCCTTTACAACTCTTTCCCATTGGGCTGGGTAAATGTGTGAAAAGCAACAGCAGGAGACCCCCAGCCTGTCCCTGGCAGCACAGCTCCACTTTGCCTTGCTTTAAGCTGGGGAACTCGCTGTGATTCCACTTTGCTGTGAGCAAAGCCCATGCATGGCACCAGCAGCAGGATTCTCTGCAAAGAGTTTCTCCTCTGCAGCAAAGCCAACTTAAAAGAATACCTGCTTCCTCCAGCACTGCCCGCTCACTACATCACCGCATGCTCCTCAGTTGTCCTGGCACTAAACCAGAGCAGTAACTCATCCAGGTTAAAAATAACCAGTGGGGGGTTTTGGGGTGGGGTAGAGGAACAGTTTTTATCTTGGATCTGTTCACTGATCAGCAGTACAGCACAGTGTGCAAGCAGTGGTTCCAGCATGAGGAGATGGAGCAATGTGGGAAGTGGGAACAGCCCTGGAAGGCTTTAGGTTGGAAGTGACGCTGAGGAAATGGGACGTGGCACTGCCTCAAGTCTGGCACCAAGAATGGTGTAAATTGAATGACTTTAGATGTTTGAAAACACTGTGTGTAATCTAATTTTGCAATAAGAGTTTTGTTTGTTTGTTTGTTTTTAGAAGCAGAAGCTTAAGATACACTGATTTCCACCAAAATATTAAATTTTGCTGCACTTTTGTTAGCAGGTGGGTATATGATCAAAGCAGAGATGGTGGCATACCCGTCCTTGGAGATCAGTAATAACACCAGGAAGTCACAGCTGACCTCGTTCTGGGTACAGGGTGAGCTGAACATCCATCCAAGGTTCCTCCCGGCTCTAGTTTGCCATGATTCTGGAACTGAAACACATGTTTAGATCACTATTCTTTTCATATACTCATTTTCCAACATTTTAACTTAGATGTTTTAAGTGACAGAATAACGGATGCTGTGCATTTGCTTACTCACTGTTTGTACCAAGTCACAGAATTTCATGAAGTTTAACTGAAATGCAGTAGGGAAAAAAAAAGTTATTCACGAGCTAATTAAAATGGCTCGAGGAGTTTCTGTATGCTAGAAAGCCGTGCCAGGGAAAAGAGCAACCTGACCCACAGAAAATGACACAGCCAACCAGCCCTGCACTGGGCATCTGGCTGGGCTTAGGGCTGGCACGGAACTGAGAGCGGCGCCCAGCAAGAGGTTTGTAGGGCCGCTCTGTTTTAAAGGCAGTGTAATGGTATGGATGTGGGTTGCACGAGTCAAGGCTCTCAGGGACACAGCCTGCATGTCCTCTCCAGTGGGGAGGGGATCCACATGGGCCATGGGATACAGGCCCGGGGGAGGGGACATATCCTGGGCACAGGTCTGGGCAGGGTATAGGGCTGAGGCTCTCTGTGCTCAGATCTGATGTACCCCTTTGTGATACATTTGAATGCTTGGCACCTTGTGGAGGACGAGGGGGGCACAGGCAAACCTTGGCATTTGGAGCATGGAGAGCGCAGTCCTAGTGCCTGCCTTCTTCTCCTGCCTGTTGGGATCATCTCATTCTGTCAGCTCTGGTTGCTTCACATTAGCAAATTCAGTCTGGGTGTCTCCACTTGTGTCCCCATATCTAAATCTCCCATTTGTACCTGCTAAGAGCAGCTCCTGCTGCATCCAGGGAAGGCAGCACCGGGCCCACCCGAGGAGCTGGCAGCCGTCCCTCTGCGTGGATGAGCTGAAGAGGGACTCTCGGCAAAGCTGTTCTAAACCCTTTTTCTCCTGGAGGCAAACTCCTCATTCCCAAAGTACACTGCAGCCAATTTACCCTGGCCCAGAGCCTGGGAACAAGAGACTGTTGCTACACTCAGACAGCCTCTTGAACTAGGGATGCTGCTCTGTGCCATTTCCCCCAAAGGCACTTTATGTCAACGCCTCCACTCCTAACAGCCTTGCCTCCTCTGGATGGCAAAAGCGTGTTCTTGGCATCTGATTTGCAGCATTATAAAGTAAGGCAATCTTCTTGCCAGGATGAGAGAGAGTCAGATGCTATCTCCCTCCAAGCCCACCAGGCACGCTGTGGGGCACTGTCCAGACATTCAGCCCAACCTTCGATGGTGGAGGTGGGGAGCTTAGCTTGCACAGCACCTCTGCTACTGGATGGCAAATGGGTCCAAGGGCCTCAGATCCCTCACCATCATCTCCACCGCAGCCACAGCAGCTCCTGACAGCTGGAAGTCCCTTGGATGTGCTCTTGGTGCTTCCCTGCTTTCTCCTGTTGTGGTCCGTGGGATGGTGGTATGGCAGCCAAACCGTGAGAAGGAATTCATCCTGCACGGGAAGGATGAGGGCAGGAGGTGACCTTAATAGCAATGCAAAGGCCACTTGTCCCTGGAGGAGCAGGGACATCTGGTCCCATACCTCTCATTGGAGCTTCTCCCTTGCTATTCTTTCCATACAGCTTGTGGCATCCCAACCACAATGAGAAACCCAACACCTCCCCACTGCTGAACTCAACCCAACACCTCGCATGCTCACCCCCGAGCCCTTCTGCTCTCTCCGGCCCTCTCTACTTCTCCAGCTCTCTTGGGTGGAGCAGCACCCAAACCTTTGCAGCCTGGTCTGCAGTGTGCTTGCTGGAGACAGTCTTTGGGGAGTAGAACTGTGACTCTGACTGGGTCTGCTGAGCCCATGTAAGCCATGATTTGCAGAGCTTCTAAGTAATTCAAAATTAAACAAACTTTCCTGGAAGTGGCAAATGGCACTTTTTGACAGCAAGGCCAAATTTCATGCTCTTTCTCCAAAACATGGAGCCTTCCCTCTCTCAACAGCAGTTTCATGGAATTATTTATTTCCAAAAGCTGGACAAAGCACTTTGCTTTCCCCTCATTCTTGGAAATGGTCAAAATAGCGTGGCTGAAACTTTCCAGAGAAAAGTTCAGCCTTAGGCAGACATCTGGCATGGAAAAATGTGAGCCCAAACAATTACAGCTTGGCAAAGCTATAAGCAGAATGACCAGACTCCTGAGCGATCCATTGCCTTGATAACACTGGGTGCACAGGGGACTCACACCAGCTATAGGCATCCTCATAAATATGATGAAGCTTTAGGGTCTGTGGTCTTCTGCTCTAGGGAAAACAGCAGAAAGTGCATCCACAGAGGGAGTCCATGTGCTCATTCTCCTCATGCACAGCCCCAGTGCTGCCAACCACAGCAGCCTCTGGCTATGTGCTGGTCTCCAGCTGCAGATGGGTTCTGGTGCAGGCTCCGTGTTGGGAGCATTATGAAGAAACCAATTAAGCACCACGGTATGTTGGTGTCACACCCAGAAAATGGCCTCCCCACATGCCAGGCTGTTTCAACATCGATCAGTTTGTTTCTGAAACCAAAAGCAGTAGGTGAAAAGTTCTACAGAGATTCAAAGAGGTCCCACAGCTGGATCCCAAGAGCCTGAATCTGAGCACATGGATGGATCCTAAGAGGACATGGAGCACAGCTGTCCCAGCTCCGGGGAAGAGGGCTCATATCTCAAATGGCCATTGACAAACAGTGGTGGAATTCAAGCTGCAGTTGGCATCCCTGCAGACACTAGAGAACCAAGCCTAGCCAAGGACACTCAGATCCCCACGCCGTGGCTCCCAGCCCTGTGTGGGCACTGGGTTCAGACTCGTTTTCAAAGCATCCAACTTAATGAGATGAGAACTGCAAGGCACTCCTTCCTGCACAAGAGACAGATACGGCAGCATGCAAGGCGAATCATAGAATATACTGTGTTGGAAGGGACCCTAAGGATCACTAAGTCCAGCTCTGGGCTCCACGGACTCTGTTCCCTCACAGCACCCAGACACAGCAGCACAGCTGAGGAGTAACTAACCCATGAAGCCACCATATGCCATTGCTACTGGAAACACAGAAGCGAGCCCCAGCAGCAAGAGGCAGGAGATTTACAGAACAAGCCACAAGAGGGGGATCGTAGTGAATGCAAGAGATGCTGAAAATCACCAGGAAAAGTATCAAAGGCGCAGACTTGGAGGCACAGATCTCCCTGCTCTGGCTGCTGGAAGTCCCATTCACCAACCAGTGACACTAGCAACATTTCTCCTAAAGCTATGGGTGCAGGAGGTCTGTACACAGATTGCTGGGAACAGGAATCTGCTAAATTTATCCCCTCTGCTCGAGATGAACCGCACAGGCCTCGAAGGGTATTTTTAATAGTAGGTAAACCTCACCCACAAGCAGTCTCTCATTTCAGGCCTACAGATGAGATATTTTCCAGCCCAGTCTCACTCCAGTCCTGCCCCTTCCTTCCACAAGCCCCAAAAGACTGTTTTCTCCTGATTTTTTGGTTATGGTGTAAGTGCGATATCCCCTGGAACAGCCTACCAAGGAGTGCGGGAGGAAGATGGTTCCTGCCTATTTGGCTCCTTCTAGGGTTAAAGCCAGGATGGCTTTTGTGCCTAAAGCAACATCCTTCACGCAAATGTCAGTGTAACATAAATTGTGCTGGGCTCTGAGGAGAAGCAAATGTCAAAAATTAAGTTATTCTTCTGCTCGAGTCACAAATCCAAGTAGCATGCAAATAAAGAGGAGCCATCTGTTCAGTCCCAGGGCCATTTCAAGTCAAGCACCCAGCGTCAGCTTCCAGCGACACCAGGTCAGCCTGCTGGCTGGCCTCCACCTTGTGCTCAGAGTGTCCAGGACTGCACAAGTGTCTGTAACCCTTCACGCTCCTGCTGAGCAGCTTGGCCCTGAAGCTGCTGACACACTTGGATGCAGACGTCCCTACTTCCAGGGAGATTCACAAGCAGGAATTCAGGTCCTCTCTGTTAAGTGCCCTTCTCTGCACGCATCAGGATGGGTCCCTTCCTGCCCTGGGCTGCATCAGTGATGTATCAGAGTAGCTGGTGCATGGGTCCAAAGTCAGAGTTGCCACTGGTGTCAGTAGAGCACATGGCTGTCTTCCTGCATCTCCAAGGACTTTTTTTGCCACCATCACTGATGTGGTCTTCCCTGAGGACCAGCAGTTAACTACTGGAGCAGTCAACATACAAGTGCTCCTACAGTCTTCTCGCTGCAAACTCATACGGAAGTTTAAGTGAATGTAAGTTCTGTGAATGTGGCACTTGGGGACATGGTCAGTGGGCATGGTGGGGATGGGCTGGGTTTGGACTTGGGGATCTTAGAGGTCTTTTCCTACACTAATAATTCTGCGACTCTATGATCCTATGATTCTATGAAATCTCAAGAGGCCCAGGCTGGTTGCCGTCCTTCCTCTGTGCGGCACTCCTCCCAGTTGTTTCCAGGGACTCTCCATTCCCATCTCTTCTCCAAGGCCTCTCTTTGTGTCCCCAAACTGTCAGACAGTCTAGGAGAAGAAGAGGAGCCAGACTGCTGTCAGACCAGCACAAAGCAAGAGCAGGAGATACTAGCAAAAGAACTCTCCCTGCATCCTCAGTGTGTAAATGAGGAAGAAATCATATCCAGCCCTGTCACACGCTGAGCAGCAGCTCCAGACTAAAATACATTACTGAGATATTGGAGAAAAGCAAATAATGTGACAAAGATAGGAGAGGGGCCTTTGAGTTTCTTGGCAGAACCTCACTCTCAAGCAGGAGCTTAGAATTTAGGTAGACACTTCAGAAGCACTGATGGTCGTCTGTGATGGATGTGGTAGTGCAAATACACAGAAGATGCTTCTTCTTCAGCTAGGAATGGTGAGGTGCCCCGTAAACATGATGGAAGCAAGGAGCTGGGTTTGTTTCTCCTGCAAGATGCAGTGGGTAGCTGCAGCATGAGCTTCCTGAGATGTGGGCTTAGTGCCTGTGCTGCAGGCTATTAGCTTGGGGCTTTAACATCCCAATGGGATACCTGCAGGTGGTGAGAGCTGTGCCACCCTCTCCTCATCCACCCTGGACCCAATCCAGCCCGTGAGTGTCTAGACCCCAGCTAGAGCCTGATGCATGATTTGGTGCCGTCCCTCCGAGGTCTGCACTCAGGGATTTTCCTACCAGGGCCTTGGGGGCTTACAGAGCTGGAGACCAGACTCAGACATGCTGAAGCAACCATGACACACTTGCCAAGAGGGAGCACTAGGAGCTACAGGAGAGCTCTTACAATGTGACTCACTTGCTGAGCTCTGTCTCACGGCACATTAAACCCTCTGAATCAAAGACTGAAATGCAGGGCATGTCTTGCCCTACAAAAACACCATCAGACGCTTTACTTTTTAAGTACTGATTTGCTATTGATTATGTGTATGAAGATGAGGTAGCTCCCTGCCTCTCTTGCCAGTTCCCACACTCTCAATCACTTCATTAGCAAATGTCAGAGTGGAACAATCTTACAGAGCCAAGTTTCTTCTCTTAGAAGGGGATAAACTTGGCAAGTCAGAACCTTCTGCCTCGGCATGCTGGAGTTGATCAAATGGCTGCAGAAGTACGAGAAATAGGATGAGAGGCAGTAGCCTTAAGTTGCAGCAGGGAAGGTTCAGGGTGAGTATTAGGAAAAAAATTATTTTCCAAAGAGTGGTGATGCGCTGGCACAGGGTGCCCAGGGAGGTGGGGAAGACCCCATCTCTGGAGGTGTTCAAGAGCTGTGGAGATGTGGCTCTTGGGGACTTGGTCAGTGGGTATGGTGGGGTGGGTTGGGGAACTTGGAGGTCTTTTCCAACCTCAATGATTCTATGACAAGTGGAACAGACATGGCAGTCACACAGGGCTGGGCGTATCTCCCTGACCCTGCAAGTTGCATAACAAACCTTCAGGAGTCCAGCAGCCACAGGAGAGGCAAGGTGTGCCTTGGGGAGCTGAAGCGGTCCAAAAGCAACTCACAGTCAGTGGACCCAGGGTGCTGCTGTGACAGGGTGCTCAGGTGCTGTGGTGTCACCAGGCTCAGCACCCCTTTCTGGCAAGGAAGCCACTAGGGCTGACAACAGCCAGGTGACTGGGATGCATGCCCACAGGCTCTGAAAATGGTTGGCAGGGTCAGGGACTGGCCAGTCGGTCAGAGCAATGGGGGCTAATGAGACACGACCTGCAGGTGCCAAGGCCAGGCTGGATGAGACCCTGGGCAGCCTGAGCTGGTGGGGGGCAACCAGCCCATGGCAGGAGTGGGTCTGGGGGAGCTTTAAGGTGCCTTCCGACCCAACCATTGCATGGTTCTCTGGTTCTGTGACCTTCAAGGACCCTTCCAACTCAACCATTCCATGGTTCTCTGGTTTTATGATCTTTAAGGACCCTTCCCACCCAGTCATTCTAGGATTCTATGATTTTATGATGCTCAGCAGAGCAGAAAGAGCTCTTTTTTGTATTCCATCCACTTCTAAGCTCAGACCAAGTTCTTCAGTTTGGGAACACCTCAGGTTTACCTGTGGCAGGGCAAGAGGAGAAAACGATCACAAGACAACCCTCTGCCTCATGACGTGCCATGCCTAAAGCCTCCCTTGCTCGTAGCCTGTCGCTGACCTCGGATTTACAGACCAGCTGGAGGCTTCTCCTGTGGGACCCGAGGAGATGGGGTCTGTCGGGCGCTGAGGGTGAGGCCCAAGACGCTCAGCTTGGGGCAACAACTGACATTTACTCATTCTCCCCATTCTGCTTCTGGGGAGTCAGCAGGACGGGACGAGAGGCGACGGCCTCAGCTGGATTCGAGCAGCAATTTCTCCCCACATCCCTCAGCGCTCTCCTCACAGCGCTCTCCTCAAGGCTCCCC
>NC_034438.1:1474456-1484168 GCF_002078875.1 Numida meleagris
CCGGGCAGCGGCGGACGCAGAGAGGGAGGGAGCGGGCACACATCCGGGCCTCCGCCGCGCTCCGCACCGCCACAGCGCCCGCGGACGGAGCGGGGGATCCCGGAGCGCAGGTGGGGCCGTCCCGTCCCGTCCCGTTGGCGGAGAGGCGGAACTTCGGCCGAAGTTGCGCGGCGCGGAGGTAACGGGGGAGCGAGCTCCGACCGGCGCGGGGCTGCGGCTGAGCGGGGTCCGTGCGTCTGTCCCGTGTCTGTCCCCGCGTTCCTCCCCGCCGCCGATCCCGCTTCTTTCCCGCTTATCCCGCGTTCATGCCGTGCTCACCCCGTTTCTTTTTCCCGTGTCCGTCCCTTGTCCGTCCCGTTTATCCCGTATCCGTCTCTTTCCCCTACTTTTATATTCACCCCGTTCCTTCATCCCATGTCTTCATCCCCGCTTATCCCACTTTCCTTCATCCCACCCCTCCGTCCTGTTTCTTTGCCCGTATACATCCCATATTCATCCCATTCCTTCATCCCCTTTCCCTATCCCATATCCATCCCATTTCTTCATCCCAAGTATTTATCCCGTGTTCATCCCACTTGCTCACCTGATTGCTTTATCCCATACCCATCCCATTTCTTTTTCCCACATTATCCTTTATTCATCCCACATTCATCCCATTCCTTCTCCCCATTCTTTCATCCCATTTCTTTACCCCTGTTTATCCCCTATCTATCATAGAGTCATAGAATTTGTGTTGGAATGGACTCATGAGGATCTTTCATCCCATTCCTTTACCCCATATCCATCCCATTTCTTCATCCTTGTTAATCCCATATTCACCCTGTTTCTTCACCCTACTCCTTCATCCCATTTCTTTCCCCCTGTATTCCATATTCATCCCATTCCTTCCTCCCGTTTCTTTATCCTATTTCTTTTTTTCCTCTATTTATCCCCTATTCATCCCATTTCTTCGTCACCCCATCCCTTTATCCGGGCACACCCCTTCCCTGGAGTCTGTGACAGCTGTGTCACAGGGTCCCCTGTTTTCCCCCCAGGACACAGTGCTGCCCCTGCATGCGCTGCTGCCTGTCTCTGTGTCTCCCCCCGTGTCACCATGTCCCCTCGTGTCCCCCCATGTTACCCCATCACCCAGTGTCACCATGCCCCCTCATGTCACCACATCCCCCCATGTCACAGCATCCCTCTGCAGAGTCCCCCTGTCCCACCGTGTCCCCGCTGTCCCCAGCTGTCAGGGGAGGGAGGTGGCACAAGGTGGGACAAGGCAGCACCCGGGACCCCCCGAGAAGCGTGGGGTTTATTTAGGGTCGTGCATCTCTGTCTCTCCCCCCGCTGTCTGCATTGTGCTGTTCGATTGCTTGGCAGAATCCCCCTCCCCCCCCCCCCCCCCCCCCCGCTTCCTAAAGCTCCCAAATGGGTGGCCCCACAGAGCCCGTTATGAGCCGCATCACTTTTCTGCCTTGCTGTCCTACGTTTTTCAAAGCAGCACAGAAGGGCAGTGCGAGCTCGTGCTGTCTGCCAGCCTCATGCCATGCTGCACCCCATTACGTGCAGGGGCATGGCTGCAGCGCCGGGTGTTGCAGATTGTCCCCTGCATGCATCCTGCTGGGACAGGGGCTGGACAGGGAACTTTTGGGGACTCTGTGACCCCCTCAGGTCTGTGCATTTTGATAAAGGGGAGGATGGGGAAAGCGGAGCGAATAGTGCAAAGCTTTTGGGGCATCCCTAGTGATGCATGGATGATGTTGGGATGGAGCATCTGTACTCCTCCCAGGTTGTGGCATCGCTTGGTGCTGCCAGAGGATGGGGTGTTGTGATGGATGAGCCCCAAGCAATGGGATTTGTGCAATTTGGGGACGTTCTTCCTTTCTATCACAGTCTGTGCTTTACAGGGGTAGTGGGGGCAGCCCCGCTCGTCCTTTCATCTCATCAGTTTCATTAGATCCCATACTCAGGAGCAGAGGGGTGATAGCAGTGGGTCAGAGGCTGTGAGTGTATGTGGGGCCATTTGTCAGTAATGGTGCCCAATGTTCCTTACACCTCTGCATGCTCACAGTGCTGCTCGCAGGGCTGCAGTGGGGCTGTGCGTGGGCTCTGGGGCAGCAGGATGTGTTTGACAACAGAACTGAGCGATGATTTGGGACCAGAATGCAGAATCACTGCCTCCGCCTGAGGCTGCGGGATGGTTCGGTCCGACAAATGGGTGGACCCCACTGGAATCCATCCAGGATGCCTTTATGGAAATCCAGCCTCTGAGCACGGTGCAGGGATTTTATCTGTGGCTGCCAGTGGGCAAGAGGAGTGGTTGTATGGCGGACACGAAAGTTTTATGGCTTATCTGAAGGTTTTTTGGCTTATCTGAAGGTTGTCACCGCTGCCAGCCAAGCATCCCACTGGGGACACTGAGTCCATTTGGGATGTGGGGTGATGAGGTCCTTTTGGGTTGTGGGGTGAATGATGCTCAAGAAGGCCCTGAGTAACATTATGGGGACTTGCTGTTGGTGTCTCCCAGACTGCTGCTTCTTGCAGGTTTGGGGTCCAGTGTGGGTAGGGTTTACCTTTTGGCAAGGTTGGCTTTTGCCCTGTGGGATTTCTTGGTCATTATGGAGCAGGAACCTCTTGGTTCCCAATGGAAGAGGCATTGCCAGCGCTACATGAGCCAGGTTTACCAAGATGAACCTGTGCCCTGTTTTACCATTGAAGCCCAAAAGATCCTTTCGTTGACTTATCCCTTTACTGACTTGAGCCTTCTTCCTCTTCTTCTTGCTTGGGTTTCTTTATGGGGATGTTGTAGAATCCTAAGACCACTAGAGTTGGAAGGGTGCAGTGAACAGGGCCACCCACAGCTCTGTGTCATTTCACCGCTTTTGTTGGCACTCAGGAACACCCAGAATGGCTGCAGTGGTGCTGTGTTTTGGTGGCTTCATGGTGTGCCTTGAAATCCCAAAGAAGAACCTCGTCACCACATTGCATTAAAGGCTGCAGGGAGCCCTCAGATCGCGTGCAATTAATGGTGTGGTGCAGGAGCCGATGGGCTGCACACCAATCTCTGCATTCATTTCCCTTCACTCACAGTGTGCCCAGCGGTGATTTTGCTCGTGTGTGCAGCCCGTTGGTGTCAGAGCAGCCCTTCTGCACGGCCGGGGTTATCCTAAGCCTGTTGTCTCCACTGGGGCTTGAGCTGTAAAGCAATGCCCCGCTGTGCAATGCCTGCTGCACAGCCCTGCTGCCCAGTGCACAACCCAAAGGCGTGGGGAGGCCTTTGAAGAGAAGTAAATATCAGCCAATAAAATGAAGTAAAATAAATCAGCGGAGGAAATGAAAGCAACCTTCCAGTCCTGAGCGAGTTTCCTCTGGTGCGTTTTGGCAAGAGCTGTCATGGTGTTGGAAATCTGTGGGAACTTTCCATGGTCGCTGCCCAGGATGCAGGGAGGGACGGTGGGACCAGGGTGCCAGGAGCAGTGATTTGAGGATGTAACGTTCTCCTTTGCCCCACGCCACAGCGCCTTTCCCCACTCAGGGGGAAAGCAGTCTCTCACCCCACCCCACATTTTGGCCTTGGTCCTTATTGTCTCTCAGTATGTCCTGGTTGCTTGGCAACCCTGATGCTGTGAAGGGGACTTCGTCATCCCCATGTCACCCTCCTCTCTGTGGCTGTCTGCAGAGGGAAGGAAATGGCCCTCTCTGGCTCCTGTTCCCACCCCATCTGGCTCTGCTATGCTGAGACCCCAAATCAGCATCGCCCTGTCTGCACCATCCATGTCCCCATGTCCCCCAGCCCAGGGCTGAGCCCTCCAGCTCCCCGTTCCCCCGAGTCTGTAAGCTCCACGTGGTCCTGCAGAGCTGCCTTCGGACCTAGGGGTCAGAATTGGTGCTTGAAGAAACGTGCTCCCTCCAACCCAATGGGGATAGCTCATCCTTGCCCATACCCGTGTGTTATCACAAGTCATAAAAGCGTTTCTATCCCATCTTTTGGTGGGATGTGTCAAACTTTGTATGGACTGCTGCCTGGGTTGCTGCAGTCCTTGCATGGGGCAGTACAGGGTCTCTGTGTTTCATTTGGGTTCTTTGGCTGAGGTGAGGTCATCCTGGAACTCCTTTACGGGTAAAATCCGTTGAACTTATAGGGTCGGGGAAGCTGGAGCTGTTTGCGAGGCTTCTTGTTTCCCAGCAAGTGCTGCTGCTTTTCTTCTTATTATTAAAAACAAAACAAAACAAAACACAAACGATGGCTGAGGGGGCTTTTTTTTTTTCCTGGTGCTCTTTGGAAAGCGCTCAGCCTTGTAAATCCCCGCTGCGTGCCGGGGGCTGGCTCTGCTGGCTCGGTGCGCTGACGGAGCAGCTCCGCACGCAGCTGCTGCTCTCGGACCCTGTCGTTGCCAGCTCCTGGATGGACATCTCCAGGCTCTGTTTTGCCTCTGGGTCGTCCCATCCCAAAGCTGCACCTGGACCAGCAGCAGGGCTGTCCTGGAGGGTCGGAAGAATGTTCCTTTTTTGCTGCCTGCGTCTGTCTGCTCCGTATCCACGTGTATGGGCGGTGCGTGGTGGAGGTGCTGTGATGGCACCTGGCTGGCACGCACAGTTAGCAGTAGAGGGGTTTTCTTCTGCAGGTGATCCCAAATCAGTGCCCAGGAGGTTCTTTGGTGCATCTCCCCACCTTGTATTAGGGGTATGCAGTTTGATTTGTAACCTGGAAATGGGGAAGGTGCTGTATGGCGTGCAGCTGTGGTTGGGAGGGTCGCTGAGCGTGGGAGCAATAATGTGGAAGAAACCCAAGTTCTCCACCACCAACAAGGGCCCTCCCATTGCTGTTGGATGTTGGAACAGTTTGTACTTTAAGGCACCATTCCTGCAAAGCTTCTTGTACTCCTCCTTGTGTGGGAGGCATGGGGGTCTGGCCTGGGGGTCGTGTATTTTTCATAATAAAGTTAATAGTGGTGGGGAAGGTTCTTGCAAGTAATGTGTGTTTGGCTAACTCTGCAGGGAAGCGGGTTGGTGTGCAAACCATTGGTGAAAGCAGAGCTGCCCCCTCTCTTCTCACTGCCCTGCACCGTATGGGGCCATCAGTGCTGGGGACGGGGACATTGTTGTGCTCTGTGGGTTTTGGCAACCCCCAGGGTGGGTTGGCAGCTGGTTTTGCTCTAATGCTGAGCTGGAGGGGCTCGCGTTGGTTCTTCAGCAGAGGGAAAAGTAAAAAGGAGCTGTCTTTTGTCCACGCTGAGCAATGCAAGACTGAAGCGTACTCGCAGTTTAGTTGGAAACGAAATTTAAGGAGGAGATTTTGAGTGTTGCTGGGTGAGCAAAAGGCCAGGGAGTCCTCTTTGCTCAGCCAAAATTTTCTCACTCTGTAGATTGTATTCACCTTCACCATCCCTCCACCTCCTCTGCTGGTGCCAAGAGACACGGGTAGGGGTTGCTCTCCTGTTGCTATGGGTGCAATCCCCAGCCCATCTTACTGCTTAACGCAGTGGAGATTTTGATTCCTGTCCTTAATTTATTGCAAAGGGACTTTTGTGCCTTGCTCCTTTTGTTAGGTACTTTTGTTAGGGCTCAAGAGAAAAGAGGGAGCGGTGGCTGAGACGTGGAGACGTCTCTGGCTGGGGAAGAGTGAGGGTGATGCAGGTGGCAAATGAGCCAGAATCATCCATTTTTGGTTTTCTGCCCCGTTTTGGTCCAGAGCAAAGCAGGGCAATGGTGTGTCATTTCCCCCCAGCAGTGCCACCGCAGGCTCTGGGCACTGCTGCTCTGTGTCCCAGCGTTCCGCACCACCCAGTGCTTCCTTTCCAAGGGCTCTCACACCCTGCTGGAACTGTGCATAGAGAGCCTTAATGCCACAAAGCCTCGGGGTGGAGGAGGCAGGAAGGGATGTACAATGGAGTTGTGCCATGGGGATGGGGCTGGGATCCCCAGTGGTGCCCCACGTGGAGGTTGGGGTCAGGAATGGAGTCGGAGAGCTTGGCCATCAGATAAGCTCTGTTTTTGCAGCTCAGAGGGCAGCTGTCTGTGCATGCTGTGCATCAGCGAGGCTTTACACCAGCGAGCAGTTCCATTTCTCTTTTGGTTCATAGAATCATGGAATTATTGAGGTTGGAAAAGACCTCCAAGATCCCTAGGTCCAACCCCAACCTATCCCTACCATGCCCACTCAGAGTCATTGAGACTGGAAAAGACCACTAAGGTCATCTAGTCCAACTCATGCCCACCATGCCCACTCATAGAATCATTTAGGTTGGAGAAGACCTCCAAGACCAGCAATCCAACCCATCCTCCCATGCTCACTGGCCATGTTCCCAGGTGCCACATGGAATGCTGTACACAACCCAGAATTGCGCCAGTCGCACTCCTTACACCAACCAGGAGCTCATTTTGGGCTCCTTTGCTGGAATCTCATGGCCTGGCCACTGGATTGCTGCTGGAATGGTGGGGAGCGCTCTTGTTGAACAGTCACTGGGCACTGAATTATTGAGCGGCGCAGTCCTTGCGGCAGCAAACAGCAAACACTCAACTTACAGTGGTCTCAGCCAGGAAGCAAACGTGGGGCACTGCCAACCCCATGGAGCCCAGGGGCAGGATAAATCTTCTGTTGGTGCTCTAAGAAAGGGTTATGGTTATTTGGTCAATGATGGGCTTGTGCAGTAGAGAGTGTACGCTGATCACTTAGCTGCTGCTGCTGTTTAATTTGCAGCTGAAAGCTGCTGCTTTCTGCGGGGAGAGTTAGCGAGAACGAGCTGCTGCACCCCCGAATGAAAGCCAGGATCTCCCAGTGAATGGGGCACCTCCAGGCTGGGCTGAAGGCTGTGAACAATGGGGTTTGGGCCGTCTGTGCGCTGTGCTCTTCTCACCCGCCCTGTCGATGCTCTGTACCCAGCAGCAGGACCCAGCTCTGCAACTCAGCCCTTGTGGCTGCATCCATCTGGTGCGAGCTGGCTCTCTGTGACTTTCAGACCCTGCAGTGTCTTTGCACCAGAGGGTGGTGGGCATGGCACAGGCTGCCCAGGACAGTGGGCACAGCCCTGATCTGCTGGAGCTCGGGAAGCATTGGGACACTGCCCTCAGACATTGGGTTTGGGTTTGTGTGGTGCTGTGTGAGGGCAGGGTCTGTACTCAGTGGTCCTTGTGGATCTTTCCAACTTGTTCTGTGGTCTCTGTGGGGACAGCCTCGCTTCTCATGGCTCCTTTGCTCCTGGCTGGGAGGAGAGCTCCGAAACTCATCAGCCACGCAGATGGAGAGGCAGGGGAGTCATTTGGTTAAGTCATGAGATTCTCTTTTGTTGTTTTGAGACAGCCACAGGGCAATGGAACCCTTAGGGCTTGCAGCTCTAAGTGCAACAATTAAAAGTTGGGGCTATTTAGCGAACTCTGCATAGCTGTTTTTCTTCTTTCATAGTTCAGCTATACCTTTTAATTAATTCCCCTTAATTGCTTTTAATTTCTTTGCCTCCCCCTTTCTCCCTCAGTATAAGCAGTGCCGTCATCCTCTCCAATTGCCTTTCATGTTGGAGGCTCTGTGTTTGATTTCACTTCACCCACGTTGTGTCTTGCAGCTATTCAATTCCTGGAAAGCTCCAGCTCCAGAGATACAATCTAAGTGGATTCACAAAACCTAAAGGGATCGCATGCTTCATGGCTTTGTTGGTGCAGGAGATAAACAAAACACGATGAAAGATCCACCCTCCTTGGACAAGGGCTGCTTTCCATCACCTGTATCTTTGCACTGGGGGCTGCTCCATTGGGGTGACCTCCTGGGTACCCTAGGACAGCCCTTTAGGAAGGCAGTGTGTCACATGCCCTGCTGGCTGCTGGCATTCCCTACCAGCTGATGGGCATAGGATGGGCTGTGGGCTGAGATGCGCAGGGATGCGGCTGGGTGAGGTAGGCAGGGTGCTGCTTTCTACCATCCCATTGTTAACATGTTGACATTTGTCTCCAGTAGCTCTCAGTTTTCCTGTGCACAAAAGGGCTCGATGCCTTCTGGTGGAGATACATTCCAGCCCAGTCAAAAATCAAATAAAAATGCTGACAAACGTCTGGGGTCCAGCCCTCAGCAGTGGATATTGGCATCGCTCCGTGGAGCCTGGCCAACACGCTCCATCTGACGATGCCTCGGGGCTGGGAATTGGATATATAGGTTTTCAATACCATTGCTCTTCTTGAGTGGAGTCACCACTGCTCTGTCTGATCTACCCCTCAATTCCTGCTGCTCCTGTGTTTAGAATGGTGTTTGAGCACAGCACCCCCCTATGCTTTCCATGGTCCAAAACCTCCTTGGCAGCTTTCCTGAAGGACTGAGGTTTCTGGTGTTATTGATTATATTGCCTCCAGGTACTGCAGGAGTGATGCTGAGCACGGAGCTGTGTTCCTACTAGGCTGCACTGATGGCCGGCATTGGGGTCAGTAGGGAAGCTGATGGGTTGGGGTTGGCCTAGGTGATCTTGGTGATCTCTTTTCCATCCTTAATGATTCTGTGATTCTGTGGAAGCTCTTGGCTGGGCTCCATCCACCCAGCAATGCCCACTGATGCGATGGGCTGTCTACGAGGAAGCAACATCCATCGTGCTATCTGGGACTGGCCCCACTGCCTGCTTTGTGCTGTGAGGCTGTGCTTGTGCTGGTAAAAGCCTGGGGGAGTTAAAGCTGGGCATGAGTCTTGGTGGGGGCATGCACTGGTGTTAAGGCAGACATGCAGGTCAGCACGTCAGGGGCTGCTGGAGGAACTTGTTCGGGCTAATCTAGATGCTAGAGCAGAAAGAAACAGCTCAGTTTGAGTAGGAACTCAGACAGAGGGGTGATGGGTATGAGGAACATGGTCCTGGGGCCTCGGGATGCCAAGAAGAGCAGCAGTGCAAGCAAATATCTTCCACTAAAAGGACTGACGCATGCTCAAAATGGGTTCTTGCTGCCCTGTCAACAGCCTAAATGACAACAGCAGTGGTAACAGAGCCTTGCCAAGTCCCCCCCGAGGCAGGAGCCTGTTCTGATGGGCGAGGCATAGTGGGTCACAGGGAGGTGGGACGTGGAGAGATGGGACAGGAGGAGATGGGAGATGTTGGGTGCTGCTCTGGAAGGCATGGGCTCTGTGGAGCATGCAGCAGCTTGAAGTGTTTACGAGCTGGTTCATTTGTCTGCCCTGGGGCTCTCCTGTCCCCAGTTTTGTATCCCAGTGCCGGAGCGGCTCTGGAGCAGATAGTCGCTGCGATGCACAATTCCTGCTCCCGACTCAATAACCACCAGGACCGTGGGTTGCCAAGGTCTCCCCGTTGCTATAGCAAGAGGAGATGGGGCTGAGCGCAGCCTGAGCTCCGCCGCCGCACATTTCCCCGACCAGCGTCTCCTAATTGCACCTGGAACGCGCTGCGTAGATCACCGGATTAATATTTCATGGCCTTAAAAAAAAAAAAAAAAAATTAATTATCCAGGCATTTTCCCCTTGAATCAACCACAGGGTCTCTCTGGCTGGAACGAGTTTGCAGCACGAGTGGCAAAGTTACAATATTTATCTCCATAAACGCGTCACCCGAGCCACACTCTTCCTCGCGGGTAATTAGCGAGAGGCCAATCAGCGCGGTGCCGGGCAGACACCGGTTTGCCTCTGGGCGTGCCGAGGAGGTGATTTATGAGAGGGATGGGAGAGCTGTGGGTCTGGCCAGAGCTCTGAGCAAAACCGCGGCGGAAAAAGGAGGGGGGGAAAAAAAAAAAAAAAAAAAAAAAAAAAAAA
>NC_034438.1:1484563-1495208 GCF_002078875.1 Numida meleagris
GGGGGGGCACGCTGTCCCTCCCCTTTTTGTGTTTAAAGTGTTATTTTTGAAGTTTAACCCTGGTGCTGAGCACACCCCGGAGAGGAGCCTGCGTGATGTGTGGGGTGGAGGGAAGCTTTGGGCAGGGCTCTGATTTGAGCTCGGGGCTGCGTTTTGCATGTCGGACGAGCTGGCCAACGCACGGATGCTTTTTTGTTTTTCTTTCCTTCTCCCCAGCAGAGAACCTCAGTTTTCAGGGAAAATCTTGAAAACGGGTCTGCTGGGCAGTACTGCAAGTTGTCTTCTGTAGGATAATGGTCCCTGGGGAGGTTTTCTCTCCGTCCTGGTGCTCCCCTTGCTCCCAGCACTGCTTGTGGTTGGGATGCTGCTCTCCTCGGGCTGTGCTCACACCTTCTGAGCTCTGCTGTGCCTTCATCTGATCATCACTCAGTGGTGATGGCTGAATGGCATGGAGCAGTGCAAAAGGTTACGTCCTGCTGTAAATGTCACGTCCCCTGCTGCTCATCAGGGCTGGTATTGATGTGGTTGTGCTCCCCGTGCCCCTGGGAGGCAGGAGGGGTCAGCTCTTGGTCTGCAGCATTGCTTCTGGTTCCGTCCTGAGTCTCTTTGGTGTAAAATGCAGCAGGGGGACTCCTCTGTATGTGCTAACCGTTCTGTTCTGTTCTATTCTGTTCTACATCTGAGCCACTCTGTTCAGTATGATTCCATTCCATTCCACTTCTATTCTACATCTATTCTATTCCCCTTCCCTTCCCTTCCCTTCCTTTTTTTAGGACCAAGGGTGCAGGTAGAGGGAGATGAGGATGGACGGGGAAGACCGAACAAAGGAAAACAGAGAGAGGAGGAGATAAAAGCAGCCTCCCGGAACATGGCAGGGGCTATGCACTTGTATGTGTGCAAGAAAAACAGCCCTCATCCATGTGGAAGGGGAAGCAGCTGGCCATCCACCAGCTCATAGGCAGCCCCTGGGTACAAGCAGGCGTGAAGCCTGGTGCACAGCATCGCAGCCTGGCTGGGGTGGGCAGGGACCTCTGGGTCCTT
Source organism: Numida meleagris (assembly GCF_002078875.1). Taxonomy (NCBI): domain Eukaryota; kingdom Metazoa; phylum Chordata; class Aves; order Galliformes; family Numididae; genus Numida; species Numida meleagris. The sequence continues at coordinate 1,485,605 of NC_034438.1, forward strand.
CTGGTCCACCCGGAGCTGGGGCCCAGGTGGTTTTTGGGGATCTCCAAGGAGGAGATCTCACATTGAGACCAAGGCATGCATCAGCGTGGTTGTGTATTTTGTCGTCCTCCACTGCTGTGGGCAGGGCTGGCATTGGAAGGCTGCTTCCCATGGCTCAGGGCATAATGAGCACTGTCTGCGCTCACCTGGTGTGCTGCTAGAAAGGAGCAGAGAGCAGCTCAGGGGTTTGCTTCCTGGGAACAGGACTTCTATTTATTTCAGTCTGGTTTGCCTCTGATTATGGGCTTTCAAACCTCAGAGATTCCCGCTGCATGACCACTTTCTCATTTATTTGTTTATTTTTTTATTTTAAAGAGACGGGAGAGAAACATCAGAAGTTCTGCAGTGAAACGGCCATGGGTTGCACTATCACACCTCTAATCGATTGCTGCCTCCATAGAACTGGCACAAAAGGTGTGCAAAGTTCGAAGCAGCAGATGGCTGAGATTCTTCTCCAATGTAAGGGACACCAAAGTCTATTGTTTTGACCTTTGCCAACTTATAGGAAGGGGTGACGGGTCTGCGTGGCTGGGATGAGCAGCTGGAAAGAAGGAGCTCAGTAACAGTGGGCTTTGGGAGTGGAAAAGAGACAGAGAGGGGAGCGTGTGGCTCAGCCCCATCTGCCAGGAGGCTCGAGCTGAGTGTTGTGCTCGTGTTGATGAGAAAGAGCGAGGGGATCCAGCTGCTTGATGGGTCAGCTGGTGTTTGGAAGCATAACGGGTTTGGGTTATTGCATTGCTGGAGCCCACGAGTTCTCCCACGCAGCGCTGCCCGTGCAGTGTGTGAAGGACGTTGCTCTGCTCACTGGGTTCCCATTCCCAGCTGGAGGAGCTGGCCATGCTTTTCTCCCACACTTTGAAAGAGTGGAGCTTGACAGCTCGGAGCTGCCCAGCAAAAATACAGGGGAATTTGCTACCTGCCCCTTGCAGGTGGTGTCTGTGCTCCTAATTTTGCACGGCGTGAGCTGTCCCCTCCTGGCAGCACCTCTCCTTTTGCTCTTGCTCATGAGGGTGCAGCCGGGCTCAGCGCTGCTGGGAGTGTCCCCCACGGAGGAGCAGGCGGTGCTTTTCATCACTTCTTCCAAATGCAGCTCCCAGCCCGGCCTGAGTCACGTACAGAAGTGCAAAACAGGGATCCTCCTGTTTTCCTCCAATTGGCAGTGCTGGCGGTGGGGGTGTTGCAGTCGATCCGCGCCCTGCCCTGCGCTGCGGGAGAAACCAGGCGCACAGAGTGGGGAAAAGAGGTGCGAGGGGAAACAGGAGCAGTGCCAGCAGCTGGCTGAGCCCAGGGCCAGCTGGCAGCAAGAGGAGTGAGTATGGCTTTTACAAGTGGTCTGTGCCTCAGGTGGGATTGAGTTGCGCTGCAGGTCTGCTGCGTGGTGGGAAACAGGTGCAAAGCCCAGCAGCCCGGCAGTGTGGTGGGGGGTTGCCTGGAGGCTGTGCCATCCCCTGTGTGTGGCGTAGAGCGGGTACACAGCTCCTGAGGGTGCTGTGCTGTGCAGCTCGGTCTTGGTGCTGTGGTCGCTTGAAGCTTTTGCAAATGGGAAGCTGCTGTGGGGATCACCTCCGTGCAAGAGGTGCTGGGAGCGCAGTCCTGGGAAAGAGAAGTGTAGGTGGAGCAACGTGTGGGTATGGCTGCTAGCCTCCAGGTTTGGGCTGGGAGGGATCAATACCAGGTGTGGCGTGCTCAAGAGAAGCTGCATTTTTCCATTCTGCAAGGGCAAGTGATGATCTCTGGCACTGCCTCCTCCAAAGGGTGCCCCGAAGTGGTCCCTAGCCCACCCCAGACTCAGATCTGCAGGCATCTGTCCAATTCAGCTGGTGGGAGCTGAGCTTGGGCAGGGTGCCTCCATCATTTCTGGAAGAATCTCCTCTTCCTACTGCCCTGGGAGTGCTGGGTTAACATCTCCCTACTGCTGACCCACTCGGGAGACAACGAGGTTTTTGTGTTTTATTTGATGTTGATATTAAAGACATCCTTTAAAGCAGTGTCAGCTTGCAGGCCGTCACTTTTATGATTAACAAAATGCTAGCCACTTGCCTGGGGTGTATTTGAGAGCAGCAAGGAAGAGGCTATTTAGAAGTAATAAGTGAGGGCTTAATTAATTTTCATTATTTGCATAACAGCGTCCTCTAATTAATAGGTTATGGGCAGCCTTGGAGCCAGCACTGGAGTGGGGTCTCTGGTGATGCCGTGGGAGAAGGGTTTTCTTGCTGGGAATGGCAGAATTTAGCAACTGAGGGGTGTCTGAGGCAGTGCTGTGGGGCAGAATTCACCTTTCCTGAATCAAGGATCTTCCTTTAGCTCTGTCTCTGTTTCTCTCTCCTGTTTTATGCAGCATTTGTGATAACAACAGCATTGGGTTGCATTAGGTGGCGTGAGATACCTGGCTTGGTTTGGAGCAGGGAAGAACGGGTGCTATATTTTGGGGTGGGAAGGAGATAGAAGACCTCACTGTGCACTCTGAGCTTCCCACAGTGATAACCTGCTGCCTGCAGAGCTCCCACAACGTGGCCTTGGGTCTGCGTTGGAATTCACACCCACTCATCCCAGCAGGGACCTTGGGGCTTTGCTTTTCTTCTGGTTAATCCACTCCCTCTCGACAAAGGAAAACTTCTGATATCTGCCTGTGTTTTCATTCATTTTCCACCAAGCTTTTGTGAGATACTGTGCACTCTGAGCTCCTGTAGCTATTTCTGGGAACTGAGAGTGTTTATCACTGTGTACTTGGGATCGCTCATGAACAAGTGGCAGCGCTCGTGGATGGCCAGGAACCTGCAGCTTGCTAACTTCCTTCAAGTGAGACAAACCTGATGTGCCGAGTGATGCTGATGGGCTCTGACGAAGGAGAGGCATTGCTGACAGACAGCAGCTGTTTCGGGAATAAATGACAAAAAAAAAACCACGGGTTTCAGAAGTCGAAATGTGTATTTTTGTTGTATGTGCAGCAGTATCCCCTCACCAATGCCAGCCCTCCAAGGAAGAAGAGCCGTTTGGCTAAAACTGCTTGGATGAGGCAATAAAATTATCCTGCTATGCAAGGAACTGGTATTCGTGAAACTCATTTGTTTGGATGCAAATCATTGCAGACCTTTCCCTGATACGGTGGGGAAAAGGGAGCTTTCATGAGCCTCGCATCCGCTCCGCAATTGAGCTGCTAGGTGGATTAATACTGATGTAGCAGCCAACTGCCCTATTAGAGCCCATTTGTGCTCCATTATCCTCTGTGGACTGCTGGTCTTTGGATGGAATCTTGACACAGCTCTTCAGATGCTGCTTACAAGAAAGTCCATTTCTGTAATACCTTCAAGAATGGCTCATGGCACACGTACCCAGGAGCACTTTCCCAAAGCCTTGAGCTTTTCTTTTCGTTCTTGCAGAAACGAGCCAAGGAACCTTTAATTAGCGCCTTTAATTAGAGGGTGGGACTCCCATTTTGAATCTTAACCTAAGGGACTGCATGGGCACCAAGTCTTGCAGATGTCACCTTAGGGCATTGCTGCATTGCTTCAGTGCTCACCAGTGGTGTTTCCTTCATTGCGTTGTTTTTGGTTTCCTTTGGCTTTTGCTTGGAGGATTCTTACTGAGGAAAAGCCTAGGTTTGGTTTTGTACCAGCTTGTTCCCAATTTAGGTGCCAAGAGAAAAGGAGCAGCTTCCTTAAGACTGTTGGAGGCTGGGATGTTGACTGAGCTTCAGGAATTGGGAGTTAAAACCCTGCAAAAGGGCGGATGAAACGCAGAGCTGTATGTAGAGCGAAGAAAGAGCTGAACGCAAAGAGGCTTGTTGCTCTCCTGTCCCTAACCTCAGAAAGTGAAGAGGTAAAGAGATCCAGAGAAAGGACAATGAGAGAGAAAAGCGAAATAGAGATCGATGTTTCTCTATTGCAATCATTCTTTTTGCAGCTGTCTCATAAAAGCGTCGGTGTTTTGTCTTGTTCTGTCCTTTATGCCTCCTGTGACCGTGCTGGGATACCTGCTTTTATATGGTGGACAATGGCAGTGCTGTTGGCATTCAGCTGCATTCTGAGCCACTCGGCACCTCATGTGGATTCATATTAAATAAATAGAAGGAGCATCCAGCCTACAAGCACCGTGCTGTGCAAGCAGGCATATAAACACGTCAGTTATTCTTTGGTGTTCAGTTCAATGCACACCTCTCACTGGAGAAGAGCTGGTATTTCAGACCTCACGTAGCCCTGTTTGGGGTCTCAGTGTAGGGGGCAAGGGCTTGGGTTAGACCCTTTAGAAATCTGAGAGAGTAGAAGATAGCAGTCTGGTCGATGCGTTTTTCTTTGCTTTTTCATTGGTACCAAGTGCCTTCAGTATGAGGAAGTGTTAAAAAGTGAAACAGGAAAAACAAATTGCAGGTAGGATAATGAGGACGTGAGGATATTAAGTTGGTAGTGGAAGGTACCGTGCAGTTAGATTTGTGCCATGGGAGAGATCCTTCCATTGCCATTTGTGCCTTGCTGCTGATGCTCTGGGACAGATCCTTCTGCCCTTGGCTGACTTACTGAACAGCCCTTCACTCCATCTGTCACCCCCAAGAGGTCATGCCAGAATGGTGACAGTTATGGACATGGTTAGTGGGCATGGCGGGGATGGGCTGGGGTTGGACTTGATGAACTTGGGAGTCTTCTCCAACTACAATGATTGGATGATTCTATGAACCAGGTTGGATCAAGATTGATAGGACAAGAGCTGATGGGCTCAGGTTGCACCAGAGGAGGTCAGATTGGATATTAGGAACAATTTCTTCTCCCAAGACCGGTGGTGCACTGGCACAGGCTGCCCAGGGAGTGGTGAAGTCCTTGTCCCTGTGGGTGTTCCAAGAACCATGGAAATGTGGCACTTGGGAACATGGCCAGTGGGCATGGTGGGGTGGGTTGGGCTTGGGGGTCTTGGAGGTCTTCTCCAACTTTCATAATTCAATGATTCTAAAGCTCGATGCTGCATTTTTTTCCTGTAGATACCGTCTACCCCAATTGGCTTGAAGCCTGTGAGCATGGTATCTTCTAGAAGCGTGGCTGCAGGAGCTCCAGCCCATTGGTGAGCATTGCAGCTCCCACACTGTGTGCCCCCACCAGCTGATGAAAGCAAGCTGGAGTGCGGTTACTGCCTTGTCCCCAAAGCCTTCACCAGGGCTTTTGGCAGATGCATGCACCCATCAGCACGGGTATTACTCATCTGAAGAGCAATTTTAGACAATACCCTTGGTTGTCATTGCGGGCTGTTCTTGTTGTGCCCCCAAAGCCTTGCAAATCACTCGAGGCTTGACATGGTCATCTGCGTGTGTGTGAGGGGAAATCTACTGAGAAGTTGTTTTTATTATATGTTAGCGCCAGCAAATAAATAATGTTCCCTCTGCATTGTGCCTGGGGAGATGGTTTTCTCCCGTGCCTTCAAATCTGATGATTAATTATAACCATTAATCCCCGTGAATGACAGCAGTATATTAGGAGCAGAGCACATGTTAAAGTAATTTGAGAGGCTGTTGTCAGGTCACAGGCTAACCTATTCTCTTTGTGTATAGCATTTTCATCAGGTGTACATATTTCTAGACCTGAGGTGTTGGCTGGAGATGCAGTTTGAAGGAAGTACAGAGATGGATCATGTACAAGGGCAGTGCTGGGGTCTCAGCATCACAGCCCAGATTGAAACCAAACGGTAAAATCAGTGTAAATTCACTCAAAAGTTGGATTTAGGAAAGACCGAACTATTCATAAGCTGAAGTTGAATTTGGCAACTTGATATGTTCAAAATCCCCGGGGAGAGTTAATTTACTTTTAATGTCCAGGCATTTCGTTTGAAATGTCAAAATGAAATGTGTCATTTTGGAAATGCCAGAGCGTTTCTTTCTGACATCTTCTCAATGAAGCTTTTCAACTCCTTTGTTTTGAAACGGCAGTTTGCAGTTAGGAGGAAGAAAGGTTAAACAAGACGGTTAAATGACTTGACAGTGAATGAAGACATTTCATTTTGATTTACACAAAACGTGGAGGGGTGGCACGCTCGTTTTTTCATGTAGTGGATCCCCTTTCCCTTTCCTGAAATCTGTTTCCAATTGACCTAAGCCATTCTAATTCCTGCTTTTAGCACAAATAGGAAATGTCACCGGATTAAAAAAATCATTATTCCTCCTCTTCCAGTTCCTGGAAGGGCTTAGTTGGGAAATGGTGAAAACCACTGATTGAAGACCCAGGAGGGAATACGCAGAACAGCCCCTTTGCATCTGATGCTCCTACGTGCAGGATTTTTTTGGCGGGCTGAAAGCAGAAAATTGAAGCCAGTTCCTCACCAACTGGTAGGAGCAGCATCCCCGTCATGCTTCTCATAGCAGGGACATGGGCTGGGATCTTATCTGACTCATCCCTGGTGAGTTGAGGGGGACCTGTGGGGAGCTGTGCTTAATTTTCATGCCAGTTCTCTTCGATGTTTTTATCAATGTCCTGCACAGAGGAGTTGAGTGCACGCTAACAAAGTTAACGAAGTTTTGTCTAATACTAAAACAGGAGGACCCACTGATTCCCTTGAGGGTAGAGAGTCCTGCAAAGAAACCTTGATAGATCAGAGCACTGGGCAATCAGCAGCCGTATGAATTTCAGCTGGCAAGTGCCAGATTCGGCCACGTGGGCTGGTGTAATCCTGGATGGATGTCTGTGCTGGGGGACAGGGAGCCGGAGTGCAGCCCCACAGAGAGAAATCTGTGGGGTTTGGTTGACGGCAGGCTCAGTGTGCATCAACAGCCTGCTGTGGTGGCCAGAAGGGGCAGCTCTGCCCTGGAGTGAGGGATGCGAGGGGCTTCATGGAGCCCTGAGGATCAGCCCTGGCTGGTTCCCTGGCCTTGCTCTCCGGAATCACTTTACACGTCTCAGCTCCGCTGTGGGCTGTGCCTGCCTTCCCTTGGCTTGCCTTTCCCCACAGAATAGGGGCCAGAAGGTTTTCCCTTCTCCTCTGCGCTGCGTGGCCTGATGTGGGTTCCTTCCCATGGTAGTTGCGAGCCCCTGATAATTTCATTTTAGGCTCTGTAGGAAACTGTGCTGCCCTGGGGAGTGAGTAATGCTCAGCAGGAAGGAAACTGCTGAAATCCAAATAGAAATCCTGACAGGGTTGTGCAAAAATGACTCGTAAAGCACTGCTGGATTTCAAACCCGGAGCACGAAATCCTTTGCACCTTTTCTTTCCCCTCTCTAAGCCGTCCTCTGGAGATCTGTGGTGAGGAGGCAGCATTCTGTCCAGTTGTCCGTCACTGCAGAGAGGAGGGGGTGCTTGCAGAAATACTGAGGGCTTCTTGGAGGTTGCAGCAGCCTGTGCATTGATGAATGGAGATCGTAGAGCCACGGAATCATTCAGGTCAGAGAAGCCCTCCAAGATCCCCAAGCCCAACCCATCCCAATGTGCCCACTGACCATGTCCCCAAGTGCCGCATCTCAGTGGTTCTTAAGCACCTGCAGGGTCAGCTTTGTATCACCTCTAGGGGAGCAGACAGAGTTTTCCCGAGTGCTGCTGAACATCCCATCCCGTGAGCATTATGGGATGCCAACCTGCTGCTCACCGCAGCTTTGAGCAAGTGTTGGGAAGGCGATGGCTGCACTCCTCTGAGTGGTCCCAGCTGTGGCGAGATGTCTTCGACAAGGTTGAGCCCAAAGCTAAACCTGGAGCTGGGATGCTGGAGTTTCTCTTGGTGCATGACTCCTGCCTGACTTCCTTCACCCTTTGCAGCGTGCTCAGCTTGGAGCTTTTGTGCTTTAAACCAGTGCAAACACAAGGTTTTTCAAAGATCATATAGCAGGGAGGCTGAGAGAAGGAAGTGTCAGCCTGCATTTGGGTTGTTCTTGCATGTTGGCACAGCAGGGCTTTCAGGTGGTGGCCCGTATGTGGGAAACGTGCTTGCTACTACTCACCCTCAGCAGTGGGTTTGCTGTAAACAGCTGTGTCTGGAAGAGGAGATTTGAAGCTCTCTTTGCTGCAGGGCCCAATGCAAAATTCATTCTCAGCGGTGAGAGGCTGCAGTGGCATCGACCAATGAGGGATCTGGTCAAGAAGGGATCCAGGGTGGTCACAGTAAGGCAGATCTTCACCACTGTTCTTCTTTTGCTTTGTCTGCTGTGGCCCTCATCCTGCAGACAGAGTGGATTGTCCCTTTGGGGTCAGCAGGGATGCTCTGGGCGCAGCATCCCGGCATGGCTGGGCACGTGCATGGCTTTGGGGTGGTCTGTGCTCTCCAGGAGGCTCCGTGCATCCATAGGTCCTGCAACTTGCTCCTCGTTTCCATTCTCCAACCACAGCAGCCTGGCGTTGGTGCTGAAGGAGTGTTGTCTTGTCCATCTGCACAGCACCCCCTGGCCTGTGTCTGTTTCAGGTGCCTGTGATTTTCCTTTATGCAGTGCCTGCATGGCTGTACAAAGCAAGGGACGTGCTGCCAAGTGTTGGCTGTCTTCATGTGGGCACAGCAGACTGTTTGTTATGGGAGACATCTACAGTTGGAGCAGGAGATCTGAATTCGTCTGGGCCCTGATGCAAGCAGGTACCAGCGCGGGGAGAGCCGGTGTCGAGGCTCCAGCTCACACCCGTTATTTGTGGGATGCTTTTGTTATCTTTCGGAGATGAAAGGTGCCCCAGAAATGTAAACCACCGATGAGCCATGCTCCTTTTAATGTAAAACAGTACTAATAAATGCTATCTTGCAGTCCCATTCATCCCTCGAGGTCACGGAGCACTCCATAAATTGCACTTCAGCCTCTCGCATTCCAGCTGCTGAGTGCACCGAGACGCAGCAGTGCGTGGGAGCAGACGAAACGCTATCTTTGAGGCCACTGCTTATGTTACCCACGGGTTAATGGGAGCGTTTCAGATTTCCCTCACTCCCCCTTGTCCCAGTCTGCATCGGTCTGGGGGCTGGGCTCAGCCTGCAGCAGTTGTAGCTTTCTGGCCTCATCTCCTTCCCATCCAGCATCTAGAGCAGGCGAAGGACAAGATTCGTCCTTTGGAAGCGGGGCTGAGCATGCCTGGGCTGTGCTGTGTCTCTGTGGGGACATCCTTACCGCTCACACCGCACATCCTTTGCCCTCAGCCTCATGCACGGGGCTTTTGGCAAGGAGGGAATGGAGAAGGTCGGATCTGTTCTGGCCTATGCACAGCAGCCTAATTGATTTAGCAATTTCTTCGGCAATCAATCAAACAGACAAACAGGAGCCTTCCTTAGCACTGAGACATCTGTATTTTTTCTGGTACTCTTCCAAACCCCTCTCCAAAAGCAGGGCAGAAAAGTGCTCTGAAGGTGAGGAGATGAAGATGTGTCATAGAATTATAGAATCATGGGATCACAGAATCGTGGAATTACAAAAACATAGAACCATAGAATGATTGAGTTAGAAGGGGCATTGAAGATCATAGAACCATAAAATGGTTGGGTTGGAAGGGACCTTGAAGACCATACAAACCCAGAACCGTAGAATGGTTGGATTGGAAGGGAACTTACAGACTACAGAACCACAGAATGGTTGGGTTGGAAGGGACCTTAAAGACTGCAGAACCATAGAATGGTTGGGTTGGAAGGGACCTT
>NC_034438.1:1495243-1504660 GCF_002078875.1 Numida meleagris
AGAATGGTTGGGTTGGAAGGGACCTTAAAGACTGCAGAACCATAGAATGGTTGGGTTGGAAGGGACCTTGAAGATCATAGAGCCATGGAATGGTTGGGTTGGAAGAGATCTTGAAGATCATACAACCATAGAATGGTTTAAAGGAACTTTGAAGATCACAGAACCATAGAACCATGGAATGCTTGGGCTGGAAGGGACTTTACAGCCCCCCACCCCTACAAGCTGTGGTCTAGCTGCCCCCCACCAGCTCAGGCTGCCCCCCAAGGCCCCGTCCATGACCTTGGACACCTCCATTGATGGATCACGCACACTTCTCTGGGCAGCAGTGCCAGTGTCTCACTGCTCTCTGTTTGGGAGGCCCGTGCTGGCAGCTCAGGTTATTTTCAAGTGGTGGAAGAGCCCACAGAGAGAAGTGCTCAGGTAATTGCGCGGATCCAAGCTGTGAGCCACCTTCTGCCATCAGAGCCATTTGGAAATCAATTTGCTGTCTGGCAGGGAGCGCGTGGCTGTGCTGCAGCCTGGTGACACACTGGGTCCCCTTGGCACTCATTAGCATTCAGGTGGCAGCACGCTGCGTAAAGCCAGAGACTGGTGCAGTTTTTCTGGGAAAGCCATTAGAAGAAATAAATTGAAGGGGGGGGGGGTAAGTAAAAAAAAAAAAAAAAAGCTAAAATCAGCATTAGCGATAATTTCCTCTCATGAAATGGTAACAACAGCGCAGACCGCAGCCCCAGCGCCAGGCTGGAGTGTAGCTGGCTCCTGATCGGGCTCCCAAGATGAGGAGCAGAGTGTGCACTGCAGAGGTGGGATGGTGCTCAATTAGGACAGCAAATGGGGCTCTCGGCTGTTTTGTACCAAGGGCAGTGGTGGAAGGAGAGGAGCAGACAGTACGAGGGGGCTGCAGGAGCACCCATGGTTCTGTAACGGAGGGCAGCAGCTCTGCACTCTGTGCTGCTCTGATGGTGGAAAATTGATCCTGCTGGAGGCAATCTCCTGTGCCGGCCTCTCCCTGCGGGTTCAGAGCTCAGAGGAACAAATCCTTTGGAAAAGGGTCTGCCCTCGTGCACGTGGGGCTGGCTGGGCGCGTGGGGCTGCAGCTCTGCGGGCAGTGGTCGGGTGTCAGGCTCACGTTGCAGCTTCTCTTTCAGTGGTGTCTCTTGGTGGCTCTCTCTGGGTACGCTTGCCTGTTTTCATGAAGACTTTATGAGCTTCCTAACCTCCTACCATCATTCCTCCCCTTGAAACTGGAGTGGAAGTGGTGATATGAGCGGGTGATGTACTGAAAGATGCGGAGGCACGGACCTATGTATGTGCAGTGAACCTTGCTTCTCTGCGAAGCCAAGCCCAAAATGCATCGCTTGGCATCGCTGCCAGGATGTCGTTGTGCATCTGAGCAGCGTCATCCTCAGCCTGCAGACAGCCTGAGACAATTGCAGGAGGTCTGAGCTTTGGCGCTTTTTGCTCGATGCTTTGGGAGCTCTGAGCTCTGCCACTTTCCCTTGCTTGTCTAAACGCTCTTTTTCCTGACTTTTTTCCCGTAACTGGCTATGGGAACTGAGTCTCCAAAAGCATCACGCTTTCCCAGGTTTGCATTGTGTCCCCCCACAAAATCTGCGACCTCCTCTGTTCCTCTGCCCACATCACTTTCTGTGGCTGAGGGTCAGAGTTGATGGAAGGGGGAGCAGAATGTGAAGCCCCTAGATGTCTTGAGCACAGCTCTCTTAGTGGGCAGACCCCAGCGAGGAACCACCTGCAGTGCTTTAGGCACCTGCACATGTGCCCCAGCACTTGGCAGAACCATCAGCCAGAGCGTGAGCGTTATGGGACAGCGGAGAACCTGTCCAGCAGACGGAGATGCTCTGAGGTGCAGCCTTCTGAGTCCCAGTGCTCCCAGTTCAGCAGCTTTCACTGCATGGGGCTTGTGAGCTGCATGGGCCCAGCTTCCACCCCTCTGCAGAGGCTCATCTGCGGGTGCATGGTGCTTTGAACAGATGAGTCCTAGGGGTGCCTGCAGTGTCTGTGCAGCCAGACGCTCCTAGGATAAATCCTGGACCTCATTCAGAGCTGTCTGGCGTCTCGGGGAGTCATTCCCATCTGCAAAGCAGCCAGACTGATGTGTCCCTGCGAGGCACTGGGGGACCCAACCTTTTGCATCTGTCTGATGCAGGCAGACGTGAGTCTTGAATCAGCTTGGAAACAAAACCTGTTCGTTCATGAGACGTGACTCGGGGCTGTTTGGATTAATGGGCAAGTTGAGCAAAGCGTAATTGTTGCTGCATAAAGAGCGCACGGAGGAGCGGTGGAGGTGATGTGGGTAAGGCGTTACGGTGTGCTGCAGCCTTACCTGCACGGGGATGGGCAGAGCTGGGAGGGACACCTCGAGTATGCCCAAAGGGGTCAGAAATAGGCAGATCTGCAGCGTGGGTGCTCAGGTCATCCAGGTGGGAGGAGGGGGTGGGAAATTCCTGAGCTGCAGTCTGGGTGGCACCGTCCATATTCCAAACAAGGACTTCAGGAGAGTTTGGGGAGCGGTGTATTGGCACAGCAGGGTGGCCTTGATGCAGCACTGAGTTGGAGACCCAGTCTGTGCATCCTCTCTTTCCCTTTCCCCCTCCCATGCCTCACGCAGGCAGTGCCTGAGTCTCACCCGGGTCCATCAGAACCGGGACCCGTCTGCAGGGCTCCTGCTGCGTGCTGCTGTGGGGCTCCTGTTGGGTCGCGTGATGCACAGAGGGGAGGAATAAAATAAGAATAAAAGACGGTTTTATCCCCCGGCCGGCGCAGCAGCGCTAATGAAATTCTGCAGAGGGCAGAGGGAGGGCAAGGCAGCACCATCAGCAAAACGGATCCCGATGGCAGTAACATAAATACTGAGGGATGGAGAGGGCTGGAGGCACTGCCCTGCGCCGTGCCAAGCACCGCAGCGTCAGGCCCCAGTGCCCTAGGTAGGAGAGCACACGTGCCCCCATTTTGGCCAAACCTGGGGCTCGTGGTGGGGATGGGGCTGAAGCGGCCTCGCACCGCTTTGGTGTGACAGCCCCTCTGCTTGTTGTGATGCCCTATTGTTGTGCGTCCCTCCCTGATTTTCCTCCTGCCAAGCCCAGAGCTGCTCCATCTGGGCTCTGCTGCAGATGGGCTGGTCCCGTGGCTTTCCTGAGCTGTGGGTTTGGAGCAGGATGGCTGTGCGTTCATCTGCTGCGTGGAGATCACAGTTCAGAGCCAGATGTCCACAGCCCCACAGCTCTGTTTGAATCGAAGATGTTTGATGGAAGGGAACGACTAATCCTGGGGGTTCCCTCCTGGGAGGCTCCACATGAGATGGGTGCAGTGCTGAGAGCTGTCCCAGGCTCTCTGTGATGGGTGGTGAGTGATCCCAGTCCAAATGGGGGATGATGCCATCCCACTCTGCTCTGTGTTAGGATCTCCTCATTCATGGCGAGCTCGGGTGCAGCTCCAGCAGAATTAAGTGTTGTGGCTCCTGCTTGGCTCTGAGTTTCCGGGTACCATCTGATTTCCATAGCAGCCTTCAGAGCTGGGTCCCCTCTCCCCAGCGTGCTTCCAGTCCCCAAGCTTTCAGAGTCTCTCTGTGGCAAGGTAACCTTGAGCACAGCGTTTCCCTGTCCATGTTTGTTCACCAAAACTCTCAACGTTATTATTCCTGGAATATCCAGGGAAGCCCAATCTCACATCTCTCATCTGCTCTCTGTTGGTGCTCCTGGCAGTGGTGGCTGTGCAGCCCAGCTGAACACATGGAAACATTCCAGCTCCTGGCTGCAAACTGGGGCCAGGTGGGGTGGCTCAGCCTGGATTTTCTGTGGCTGGATTGTGGGGGCTTTGCTTCTGCACTCAGCTTGCATTCCATGCTTTGGCCATAGGGTGTGCATATACAGAATTCCTCAAAGGGTGGACTCCCAAAACCTGCTACGAGGTGTTCAAGAACCATGGAGATGTGGCACTTGGAAGATATGGTCAGTGGGCGTTGTTGGTTGGGTTGTAGTTGGGCTTGGGGATCTTGCCAACGTTGCTGGTCTTCTCCAATGCTAATGATCCTATGGTTCTATTTAGGGTCATGGTCAGTGGGCATGGTGGGGATGAGGTAGGGTTGGCGTTGGGGATCTTGGGTGTCTTTTCCAGCGTTCATGATTCTGTGACTCGATGATTCTTTGGTAATGCCTAGCATCTGTAAGGCTGGCTCTATAAAACAAGGGAAGTTCCAGGTAGCAGAGGTAAAAGAAGCAGTCGAAAGGGTAAAATGCAGGGGCGGTGGAAGCCGTTGAATGATTCACTGTTAAAAGCTCCAGAAAAATATATTCTACCTCTGAAATCCCATTTACTGCCCAAGAACCCAGGTATAATTAAACAGTAAATCAAAGGAAATAATTAGCAGAAACTGAATTGCCATCCAGTTGAGGAAAAGTAGGAGAAAATAAAAAACGCTTGAAAATATAAAAACAACAACCTAAATGTAAAACTGTAATAATGCCAAAAGTGTTGAGGGACAGCTTGGCAAAAATGTAGAGGGCACCAACAGAATATTTCCAAATATACGAGAAGCAGGAAGCCAGGTAGGAAGTCTGTAGGTGGCAGGAAGAAAGGGAACGCTGAATAACAACCAGGCTGTGGCAGGAATGCTATATTAATTATTTGCGTCACCCCATTACTTTGTAGCTTGGAAGGAGCCCTTTTTTTTTTTTTTTTTGTGGACCACAAGCAAAACAAAGTGGCTTTACGAGGAGTTTTAGTGGGGGAGATTCTAGAAGAAATCAATGCAATGAAGAGTAACAGCAAACAAGAACTCTTGAATTTACTCCAGAGCTTTAAGAAAATTCAAGTTTGAATTTTCCAGCTGCCACTCAGCTGCATAAATAGGGATGGGAACAGGATGGCACCAAGGTAAGGCAGTGCTGGATTCAGGCAGGACCCACAGTGGTCATTAATGGTGCAAGCCATTATTTTTGCTTCCACACCAGACAGCTTTGTTGAATCTCTGGAGCTGAATTCATGGGCGGGTGAATGAATGTGATAAACAGAGGAAGAGTCAGCCTGGGTTTTACGGAGTGAAGTCGTTCTTCATCAATCTGTGAAGGAGACGGGGATGGGGAGAAAAATGACCCACTCAATAGGGTCTCCTTGAATTTCCCCAAAACTTTGGCACTGTCCTTTGCCAAAGACTCCTGAAGAAGTTAAGCTGTCACAGGACAAGATTTTCTGTTGGATTAATGATAGTGTAAAAGATAGGAAACAGAGGAAAGGAGGAGACGTTCATTTTTCACGGTGGTACCGCGGGTATCCTGCAGGTAGCTGAGCTGTGCCACCAGTTCATAAATGATCCGGGAGCAGGGAGAAGGCAGTGCTCACTGATGTACTGAATTATTGCAGTGGAAAAGATCTGCTGATAGATAGTGTGACTGAGTGGGGAAATAACGAATAATATACACGTATGTTGATGGAAGCCAAGCAGTGCCCTCAGGGAGATGATCCCCTTCTGCTCCTGCACAGCAGTGGGCTCTCAATGGACCCGTACCTCTTGGGAAAGAGATCTCAGAGTGGATGTTTCTTTGGGATGCCTGGGGTTCAACTGATTAGGGCTGGAAACAGCTTAGAATCATAGAATATCCTAAGCTGGAAGGGACCCCTAAGGTTCATCAAGTCCAGCTCCTGGCTCCACACGGCACCACCCAGAAATCAGATGCTGTTTGTACAGACAGAGATACCAAATTCTGAAGCACATTCGGCGTTACCCATCTCTGGCATTCAGTGCCACACTCACTGCAAGCCGGAGGCCAGCATAAGGTTTCACCTTAGCAGAGGGAAGAATTTCTGAGGGCATTCACCATTGTTCCAGTGCTTTCATTCTTGTGTTGTTTTTTTTTTTTAAAAAAACAGACAACAGTGGTTAGCATTTTGCCAATGTGCATTTGCTGTTCCATTCATTGCAAGCAGAATTAGCTCAACGCTGGCTGTGGTTGAAGCCCCCGCCAACCTCAAAGGACCTCATTCAGTACCCACTTTGTTTCAGCAATTAGCAGTACGAAAGAGCATCTGGCATGCAAATTGTGCGCTAGGACAAATGCCCAAAGTGAGGTTCTGCACTGGCAAGCAACAGTGCAAAACAAACAAACAAAATCTGTCTTGCAGTCAAAGATCTGCTGCTGGGACGACTCCAGAAGCCTGCACATTGACACAATACGTGTTTTTTTTTCCCGTGGTGTCCCTCCAGGGCTGGCCTGTGCAGCAAGAAGGGTGGCTCTGCCACAAGCATCATTCATTGATTACTGACTTGTGATGAGATCCGGGGCAGCTATTTATCATATCCTATCTTTGCTTCCATTTCAGTGTGTTACCAAAGCCAAAGCTGATAGCCACTGCCATGGAGGAAGAGGGCAAGCAGAGAATCATAGAATCATTAAGGTTGAAGGAGACCTCCAAGATCCCCAAGCCCAATCCCAGCCCTACCCCCACCATGACCCTAAGTAGAATCATAGAATCATTAGGGTTGGAAAAGACCTCCAAAGTCATGGAGTCCAACCGCAACCCACTCCCACCATGCCCACTGACCACGTCAACTACTGGCATCTACCTGGCTGTCTGCAAGGCCTGTGACATGGTCCTGCACCACATCCTTGTCTCTAAATCAGAGAGGGATGGATTTGAAGGCTGGACTGTTCAGTGGATGAGGAATTGGTCGGATGGTCGCAGCCAGAGGGCTGTGGTCAGCAGCTGTGTCGCATAGGATCGAGTGCACCCTCAGCAGTTTGCTGATGGCACCAAGCTGAGTGGTGCACTGACACAACGGAAGGAGGGGATGTCATCCAGAGGGACCTGGACAGGCTGGAGAAGTGGGAAGACGAGAACCTAATGAAGTTTAACAAAGCCAATTGCAGGCTGTTGGTTCAGGGTGATCCCAGATGTGAGTAAAGACTGGGAGAAAAGCTCCCCAAGAGCAGCTCTGCTGAGAAGTACCTGGAGATTCTGGTGGATGAAATTTTCCATATGCGGCTCACATTGATTAAGAATTTGGGCACCCAGCTCTTAGTTCTGCTGCAGGAATAGCCAAATTGACAGAAAAAAAAAGAGCAAAAGAGTAGATAAATAACAAAACCACGAGGTTCTCTAGGTACTGCTGAAAGCTAGCAGCATAGGCGAGTGACTGGTTTCTCCATGTGTTTGCAGACATTCTCTTCTGTGCCAAGTTTTAACGGGAAAAGATGCAAAAGATGAAATTCCCCACTCAGTCCCGTAGAGTTTTTCCACCAGGCCCTCTCTTGCACAGCCGGGATCTCTGACAGCTGCCACCGAGGGCTCATTTCCCGTTCCCCCAGCGATCCTGATGGATGCTGGCACCAGCCCGGCTGTCACGCTGCAGCTGTGCGAGTGGCAAAGTGCAGATGCTAATTTTTAGGGATGGCAGAAGGTGTTCTGGAAAAGCACTGGGCGTTTTGTCCGCTCTCTCCGCGGGTCCGGTTGGGATGGAAGGTCCCAGCGGATCGAACCCTGTGCAGATGGGCTCTGACCTCGCTGCATCCCGGGTAAGGTGTAGATGGGAGGAGGTCAGAGCTCTCAGATCTGAAGCGTTTTCTAAATTTAAGTGTGATGACGGCTTTTTTTCCGCTTTCCAGAGAAATGAATGGCTCGGGGGTGTGGGAAGTGCATTCATTGTGATTTGAGGTGGCCCTAGGTTGCTGGCATCTCCGATCCGTTGCAGACCTCCTGAGCTCAGAGAACAAAAATAAAATAACAATGACCACAATGCCTGTGTTCCCAGCGAGAGGCAGAACCGGGCAGGCAGCGAGAGTTCGGGGTTTGATCGTGTGGCTGCAACGTGATTCATTGGAAATAAATGTGCTACAACATTAGGGTTTGCCTGCAGCGAAACAGAAGGGTGTGCTGGCTCCTCCCTGCCGCTGTGCTTGGGATACAGCACTTCTTTCCCCCAGTGGGTTTTGTTCTGGGTTTTCTTGTTTGTTTGTTTTTTTTTCCCCTTCTATTCGTTTTTTTGGTAGATCTCCACCGTGCCATAACCAAAGGTTTAACAGACAGCTGCTAACGGGTCGTTCTCACTGGGGAAAGCTGAAGGGCTGGGACCCAGCAGGACCCAATGTCACCGTCCATGTGAGTGCCGCGTGCTCCCAGCTGGTGGGAGGCGATGGCTGGGACCACAGAGGGCTCAGAGAGCACCATGCTGTCCTGTGAGCCCCAGCCATCAGCTTGTGGATGGAGGTGCAGCCCGTGACTCTTTTTTTTTTTCCCCTGAAACATTTCAAGTCATTGAAGGCAGGTTGCAGTGAGGTGTGGATCTGACTCTGCTCCCAGGGAGCTGCAATAGGGCCAGAGAGAATGTCTGCAAGATGTGCCAGCGGAGGTTTGGGTTGGGTGTTAGGAACAATTTCTTCTCCAAAAGAGTGGTCAGGCACTGGAACGGGCTGCCCAGGGAGGTGGTGGGTCACCACCCCGGGAGGTGTTCAAGGAACGCTTAGATGTTGTACAAAGAGATGCGGTTTGATTGGGAACATTGGTGGTATGTGGACAGTTGGACTGGATGATCTTGGAGGTCTTTTCCAACCTTGGTGATTCTGTGATTCCATGATTCTACTTTGGAACCAACTCCTCGTTTGGTTTTGTCTCTGTTTCTGTAATCCTCTGTTTATTCTATTAGCTGCTTCAGAAAAACTCCAATTTCCCCCAGTGCGTGTCCACCTGTTTTGTACGAGCTGCGGAAGGTCTAAGCTCTTGCTCAGTTTGTGCAGAGCACATTTCTTTCAACAAGCCAAAAGAAACGATGAGGCTATATACTAAAAAGGGCAAAAAAACCACATGCTGTGCTATTTTGGTAGGAGCAAATTATGCGTTCTCCAAATTACCATTGGTTATGAACACAGCGTGTCTGTCTGTGTAACAATGTCCTGCTTTCACATTGCCACTAATACATTTAAAGTTATGATAATGCCCATTGAAATCCCAGCATCTCTTCTCTGAGATCTGATTTATTCCTACCAGCAAATGTCAGATGGAAGTATCAGTTTTATGGCTGTATAATTCACGCATTGTTAGGCATCTTATTAGGAAGGACTTAGACTTATTTAAAAATGGCATGAGGTTATTCCTTAAATATATAGAAATTATCAATTCCCTAGATTTTCTTTCTTTTCTCTTTTTTTCTCTTTTCTTTCTGTCTTCCTCTCTCTTTCTGCTTCCTTTTTCTTGTTCATTTTTCCTTTCCCTTTTTTCGTTTTCTTTTTCCTATTTTTTTGTTTTCCTTTTTCTTTTCCTTTTCCTTTTTCTTCTTTTTGTTTCCTTCTTTTTTCTTATTTTCCTTTTTTTTTCCATTTTTGTTTTCTTCATCTTTCTTCCTTTTCCATTTTTCTTCCTTGTTTCTTTTTTCTTTTTCTTCTTTCTTCTTTCCTTTTTCTTTTTTTT